>NC_135862.1:1463394-1485894 GCF_031162955.1 Sander vitreus
GATGGATGGGTGGATGGATGGATGGGTGGGTGGATGGATGGATGGGTGGATGGGTGGGTGGATGGATGGATGGGTGGATGGGTGGATGGGTGGATGGATGAATGGGTGGGTGGGTGGATGGATGAATGGGTGGGTGGGTGGGTGGATGGATGGATGGATGGGTGGATGGATGGATGGGTGGGTGGGTGGATGGATGGATGGGTGGATGGGTGGATGGGTGGGTGGATGGATGGATGGATGGGTGGATGGGTGGGTGGATGGATGGATGGATGGGTGGATGGGTGGGTGGATGGATGGATGGATGAATGGGTGGGTGGATGGATGGGTGGGTGGATGGATGGGATGGGATGGGTGGATGGGTGGATGGGTGGATGGGTGGATGGATGGATGAATGGGTGGATGGATGGATGGGTGGGTGGATGGGTGGGTGGGTGGGTGGATGGATGGATGGATGGATGGGTGGGTGGATGGGTGGGTGGGTGGATGGATGGGTGGGTGGGTGGATGGGTGGATGGATGGATGGATGGGTGGATGGGTGGGTGGGTGGATGGGTGGATGGATGGGTGGATGGATGGATGGATGGGTGGGTGGATGGGTGGGTGGATGGATGGGTGGATGGGTGGATGGGTGGATGGATGGATGGGTGGGATGGGTGGATGGATGGGTGGATGGGTGGGTGGGTGGATGGATGGATGGATGGATGGGTGGGTGGATGGGTGGGTGGGTGGATGGGTGGGTGGATGGGTGGATGGGTGGGTGGATGGATGGGTGGATGGATGGATGGGTGGATGGGTGGGTGGGTGGATGGATGGATGGATGGGTGGATGGATGAATGAATGGGTGGATGGATGGATGGGTGGATGGGTGGATGGATGGATGGGTGGGTGGATGGATGGATGGGTGGATGGGTGGGTGGGTGGATGGATGGATGGATGGATGGATGGGTGGATGGATGAATGAATGGATGGATGGGTGGGTGGATGGATGGGTGGGTGGATGGATGGATGGGTGGATGGGTGGGTGGATGGATGGATGGATGGGTGGATGGGTGGGTGGATGGATGGATGGATGAATGGATGGGTGGATGGATGGGTGGGTGGATGGATGGATGGATGAATGGATGGGTGGGTGGATGGGTGGGTGGATGGATGGATGGATGGATGAATGGGTGGGTGGGTGGATGGGTGGGTGGGTGGGTGGATGGATGGATGGATGGATGGGTGGGTGGATGGATGGATGGATGGATGGGTGGATGGATGGGTGGATGGATGGATGGATGGATGGATGGGTGGGTGGATGGATGGATGGATGAATGGGTGGGTGGATGGGTGGGTGGATGGATGGATGGATGGATGGGTGGGTGGGTGGATGGATGGATGGATGGGTGGATGGATGGATGAATGGATGGGTGGATGAATGGATGGATGAGTGAATGGATGGATGAATGGATGGATGGATGGATGGGTGGATGGATGGATGGATGAGTGAATGGATGGATGGGTGGATGGATGGATGGATGAGTGAATGGATGGATGAATGGATGGATGGATGGATGAGTGAATGGATGGATGGATGGATGGGTGGATGGATGGGTGGATGAGTGGATGGATGGGTGAATGGATGGATGGATGAGTGGATGGATGGATGCCTTTTATTGTCATTGCATTACGTACATTTCCTCTCTCTCTCTCTCTCTCTCTCTCTCTCTCTCTCTGCCTCTCTCTCTGTCTCTCTCTCTCTCTCTCTCTCAGCTGACAGTAGTCTGATCCTGGATCAGCCGTGCTGCCGGGCGATGTACTCCTTCTGTCCGAGCCACGCCGGCGAGCTGAGCTTCAGCGAGGGCGACGTCATCGTCCTGACCAATCAGGTCGATGCCAACTGGTTCGAAGGCACGCTGGGCGGCCAATCAGGACTGTTCCCCGTCAGCTATGTGGACGTGCTGGTGCCGTTGCCGTTGCTGTGAAGACATCCAGGGACTTCACGCTGAACACAGAAATCAGAGTCACACGCAACTCTTGTCTGTTTCACCGGGAGGACGGCCATAGTTTCTCCTGCACAGCGACACAGAGGCTCAGCCACACGCCATCTTTAGACTAGGGTGTGTGTTTCCCTTTAAGACTTTTAGACCTTCACTTCCTGCAAAAAACTGCTCCTGCCTTCACATTAAACATTACTGCTCCTTTCTAACCCTAACCCACCTAAACACACCTAATCAGTCTGACACACACACACACACACACAGCAGCACACACACACACACACACACACACACACACACAGGGACGCACAGCAGCACGCACACACACACACACACACACACACGACACTGGGACAGCAGCACGCACACACACACACACACACACAGGGACGCACAGCAGCACACACACACTACACACACACAGGGACGCACAGCAGCACGACACACACACACACACACACACACACACACACACACACACAGGGACGCACAGCAGCACGCACACACACACACACACACACACACACACAGGGATGCACAGCAGCACACACACACACACACACACACACACACACACAGCAGCACGCACACACACACACACACACACACACACACACACACACACACACACACACACACACACACACACACACACACACACACACACACACACACACACAGGGACGCACAGCAGCACGCACACACACACACACACACACAGGGACGCACAGCAGCACACACACACACACACACACACACACACACACACGGGGACGCACAGCAGCACGCACACACACATGCAGAAGATTACAAATAACAATATTACGGTGCAGATCCTCCATCATAACAGCAATGCTCCAAGGTCCAAACGCGCCTGGCTTTTAAAGGGAATGGGAGATGATCTCTGATTGGTTGATTGCATGTTACGCCCAGAACACACCTCTGATTAATGAAGACACTAAGGTCAACCCTTTAGAACCATGACCCCGGCACACGGACCCTTTTTACTGCTGTCAAACTAGCAAAAGTGGATTAGGACACGCCCTAAACACACCTGCACCAGGCGCTTCACGCCGCGACCTCAGGTCGTTAAAACAGGGTCCTGTATCTCTGTATTTCTCAGGACGTTTTCACTGATGTTCCCCCTTTGAACAGTGTCTTTAAGCCATGTACCCCCCTGACCAGGGGGAATAATTGTTGGTAGAAAGAATAAGTCTCTATAAAGAGGAAGAATACAGCGATGTCAGCGCTAGATTTACTAAACTACAGCCTTGGACCTGGACAACATTTAAATACTGATGAGAAAAGGAGACAAAAACTGTAAAAAAAGACGGTAGAAAGAAGGAAGGAAGGAAGGAAGGAAGGCAAGAATAGGTCGACACAAACGACAAAATCAGTCCTCCAGAGTACCCCTAGGGGGACACGTACCCCCTGCAGTCCTCCAACATCCCCCTGCAGTCCTCCAGAGTACCCCTAGGGGGACACGTACCCCCTGCAGTCCTCCAGAGTACCTCTAGGGGGACACGTACCCCCTGCAGTCCTCCAACGTCCCCCTGCAGTCCTCCAGAGTACCTCTAGGGGGACACGTATCCTCTGCGGTCCTCCAGAGTACCTCTAGGGGGTACACGTACCCCCGTGCAGTCCTTCCGAGTACCCCTAGGGGGACACGTTCCCCCTGCAGTCCTCCAGAGTACCCCCTACAGTCCTCCAGAGTACCCCTAGGGATACACGTACCCCCTGCAGTCCTCCAGAGTACCTCTAGGGGTTCACGTACCCCTTGCAGTCCTCCAGAGTACCCCTAGGGGAGCACGTACCCCCTGCAGTCCTCCAGAGTACCCCTAGGGGGACACGTACCCCCTGCAGTCCTCCAACGTCCCCCTGCAGTCCTCCAGAGTACCCCTAGGGGTACACGTACCCCGTGCAGTCCTCCAACATCCCCCTGCAGTCCTCCAGAGTACCCCTAGGGGGACACGTTCCCCCTACAGTCCTCTAGAGTACCCCCTGCAGTCCTCCAGAGTACCCCTAGGGGGACACGTACCCCCATTTGAGAAACACTGCTTTAGACCACGTGTGAAACTCGCGGCCTGCGGGCCAAACACGGCCCCTCGCAGGTTTTAATCTGGCCCATATATCAGTTTAGATTCAATAACAATCCAAACAGACAGGAGGCTGTTTTTCATACTGCAGTGACGCGACACTCAGACCACAATCTGACAGATTTGCCGACTTTGAGACGCCGAAATTCCCCCAGAAGCAGCCGATAGTTTTCATACTCAGGTTGTTTGGTAGCCTGCTTTTAGAAATAGCTTATTAGCTTGATTTGCTAAACTCTGTAATGGATAAGGGACGTTTTTGCCTGTTTTTGCAGGGCAGGGTAGAACAAAAAGCAGCAAAAGCTTCAGAGAAAGCACCAAAACACAACAAAAAGGAGTTCAAGGAGCATGTGGTGGAAAGCCAAAATACATATTTAATTGCCAAGTAGCCATTCCTCAACCTTTTATCCAGTTATTTCAACCTTCAAACCTTCAAGAGGTCAACACGTTCTCACTCTCATCGCGTAAAATACGGACGCTCGTCAGCCGCCTTTGGCGTTGTTATCACACTATATTCTTGCTGTTGGGGGGGTTGTTGGGTCTCTGTAAATTATAGAGTGTGGTCTAGACCTGCTCTCTCTGTAAAGAGTCCTGAGATAATTACCGTTAGGATTTGACACTATAAGTAAAAATGAAATGAATTACGTCCGTATTTTACGAGTTCGGAGTGAGAACTGGGGTGAAGAGGTATTTAGTTACACACACACACACACACATATACACACACACACACACACACACACACACACACACACACTTATACACACACACAGGAACACACACGTGTTTGTTGAACAAAGACAAGAATCACTGAGAATGTATTGCTGCAATAAATGTGTTTCTTCAAACTAATACGTTCTTCATGGTCTGATGGTCTGATGGTCTGATGGTCTGATGGTCTGATGATCTGATGGTCTGATGGTCTGATGGTCTGATGGTCTGATGGTCTGATGGTCTGATGGTCTGATGTTCTGATGGTCTGATGGTCTGATGATCTGATGGTCTGATGATCTGATGGTCTGATGGTCTGATGATCTGATGGTCTGATGATCTGATGGTCTGATGATCTGATGATCTGATGGTCTGATGGTCTGATGGTCTGATGTTCTGATGGTCTGATGGTCTGATGGTCTGATGGTCTGATGGTCTGATGGTCTGATGATCTGATGGTCTGATGTTCTGATGGTCTGATGTTCTGATGGTCTGATGGTCTGATGGTCTGATGGTCTGATGGTCTGATGGTCTGATGGTCTGATGGTCTGATGGTCTGATGGTCTGATGATCTGATGGTCTGATGGTCTTTCGCCGCATAAATTGCTGATTTCTGCGCAAAATACGCGGGGCTTGCATGATGTCATAATCCCCGCATTTTCGTTGCAAAAAAAGTCCCAAATATCTCAGCAGAAAGATGAGAAATGTTGTTTACTTCACACAAGAGCAGCTGTTCCCCTGTTGCCATGAGAACATGAAGCGACGTCATGAAGCGACGTCATGAAGAGACGTCATGAAGCGACGTCATGAAGAGACGTCATGAAGAGACGTCATGAAGAGACGTCATGAAGCGACGTCATGAAGAGACGTCATGAAGCGACGTCATGAAGAGACGTCATGAAGCGACGTCATGAAGCGACGCCATGAAGCGACGCCATGAAGCGACGTCATGAAGCGACGTGATGAAGAGACGTCATGAAGAGCGTCATGAGCGCCATGAAGCGACGTGATGAAGAGACGCGTCATGAAGCGACGTCATGAAGCGATCGTCATGAAGAGACGTCATGAAGCGACGTCATGAAGAGACGTGATGAAGAGACGTCATGAAGAGACGTCATGAAGAGACGTCATGAAGAGACGTCATGAAGCGACGAATCCCTACAGAGATAGACCTTTTAGTTAAAGAGTAAGATCCTTTTAGTTTAACATGAAACAGCCCCGAAATCACCATCACCAAACTACACCAGACTCCATGTAAATAATCAGGACTTTTAGCGTGTATAGAGCCAGCATATCTCCACCAGACTCCATGTAAATAATCAGGACTTTTAGCGTGTATAGAGCCAGCATATCTCCACCAGACTCCATGTAAATAATCAGGACTTTTAGCATGTATAGAGCCAGCATATCTCCACCAGACTCCATGTAAATAATCAGGACTTTTAGCGTGTATAGAGCCAGCATATCTCCACCAGACTCCATGTAAATAATCAGGACTTTTAGCGTGTATAGAGCCAGCATATCTCCACCAGACTCCATGTAAATAATCAGGACTTTTAGCGTGTAGTTAGTTAATTCACCCATTTTCCCAGATATTCTGGCTCTATAAACGCTAAATCCTGATTATTTACATGGAGTCTGGTGGGTTTGGTGATGGTGATTTCGGGGCTCACAAAAACATGGGAAAAAAGGGTCCAGGTTGAAAACAACGAAGTTACCCTTTTATAAACTGTCTTTTGTGTGTGTGTGTGTGTGTGTGTGTGTGTGTGTGTGTGTGTGTGTGTGTGTGTGTGTGTGGGCGAGGTGATGTGTGTACCTGCTGTCTACTGCTGGATTACACAGCCTTAAAAACACTCTCTCTCTCACACACACACACACACACACACACACACACACACACACACAGTGTCAATTGTGGAGCCACAGAGGGTGATGGGGGCAGGTGGGGCTGGGTTCTTCCTGAAGTCCACAACCATCTCCACTGTCTTTAGAGCGTTGAGCTCTAGCTTGTTTTGCTTGCACCAGGTCACCAGGTGGTCAGCCTCCGACCTGTAGGCGGACTCGTCACCATCAGAGATGAGTCCGATGAGGGAGGTGTCGTCCGCAAACTTCAGAAGCTTGACAGACTGGTGACTGGAGGTGCAGCTGTTGGTGTACAGGGAGAAGAGCAGAGGAGAAAGAACACAGCCCTGAGGGGATCCGGTGCTGATGGTCTGTGAGTCGGAGACATGTTTCCCCAGCTTCACATGCTGCTTCCTGTCAGACAGGAAGTCAGTGATCCACCTGCAGGTGGAGTCAGGCACACCAAACTGGGTCCAGACCAGTTAGCTGGGAGAGCTTCCCCTGAGCTAACTGGTCGGGACCCAGCTTCTTATGTGCTTATCCTTATTTTTCATGTCATTATTTTATTTTTTTAATTCATATTATATTAATTTATATAAATATTAATTTAATATGTCCATTTTCAAATTTTTACTATACATATAATAACATGTTACTATAATAAAATCCTGTTTTCCGGATTGGTGGTAGAAGTTGTTGTTGTAGTTCCCTCCTCCGGCCGACAGAGGGCGCATGCGCAGCAGTTCTCTACTTCTCCTTCTGTGGATTTAAGCTTCCTTCGGAAGTCCGCTTGTCCTCTTCTACCAGGCCGATCCAACATGGTGGGTAACTTTTACATGTCTACGTGACTAATCCAATCTAATCCTGTCGTTTTAACGGTTTATAATACTAATTTATTTAATCCGTGTACACCGGAGTGTTTATAACACTTGATAAGAGCAGTATTGATGTTAGATGACACAAACGGAGCCGTTTATCAGCAGTATTGTAGCCCAGAAACTGCCGCTAGCCGCGGAGGCAAAGTGGATCCTCTGTCGCCCTGAATGAAGCGCGCGGGATTAATCGGTTTAGTGACCTCAAACAGCCGTATTTTAATGTTCTTCTGTGTGTTTGAAGACGGGCCTTTACCGAGTGGTTACATCACTAATAAATGTAGTTTAATTGTAGTTCGCTTTGGAGGCTAAGACGGGAGCTAGCAGTTAGCTTCGGTGGCTACAACGCTTCCCCTGGAACGTTGAGCGAACGTTCCACAGCGGGGCCCCACCGGGAAAACCGCCGATTAAACATATAAATCCCCCGGTTAACGGATGTATTGGCCCCGTGACCGTAAAACTGTGCGGAACATGAGGCTGGAGTGTCTGTAAATCATTCGGCTGTAACGTCAAGTACCTTAAATTGAAGACATGTAACGTTAGTGACCATGGAGCTTCATCTCATTCACCAAGGTAATCCGATTCAAACGGACTGTCCACCTGTGTGACGGTGTGTAGTTGAAGATAACGTTTACGATCCATATTTGAGATTTCTGTAAAAAATAAAAGGGTCCAAAAACCTGCACATTCACAGGACATTGTGTTGGTAACGTTACTCAAAATTCTGCCGCTTTTGCATCCCTAATTGTGCATTTTGTGCTTAAAAATGTTATAAATGTAGTCTTGTTAAGACATTAAACTCCTAATTATTTACAACCTATTTGTGATTAACCAGTGTAAGCTAATGTTAAGCTAAAAGATTAAACGTGCAACATCCTGAGAGAAATATCTGCAGCAGTTGCAAACATTTATAACGAATAAAGTAAAAATCGTAATATATGCAAATCCAACAAACACGTTAGCAGTTGGGTCTTGTTCGGTTCATGTACAGTTATCTCAAGACACTTTCCAGATAGAGAAGGTCTAGACCACACTCTATAGTTTACAGAGACTGAACAATTTTGTAATGCGGATTGTTCATGATGCACGTTTGCACACCTTTATTTGTGACGGGACAGCTTAGACATGAGGGGTAGGATGGGGGGGTGACATGCAGCAAAGGGCCGCAGGTTGGAACCGAACCTGCAGCAGCGTTGTGGACTGAGTCTATGTATGTGGGTGCACGCTCTACCAGGTGAGCTGCCCGTGCGCCCCATGATAGTGCCGTTTATGTCGTGACTCTGTTGAATAGAGTCTAAATAAACAGCTGTAATCCCAATAAAAAGAGGGAGATCAGATTATTTTATATATAGATAGATGGACAGTGACTTATTATAAAGCCAGGCTTTGGTATTCAAGTCTGGGTCACGTTAGATCTGGTAATGAATCCGTTTCTCACTTGTAGATGGCGTTCAAGTCAACTTATGAATACAATTGAAAGCCCCGATGTGTCCGACTAACACAAACGAAATGAAATACTTTGAGTGTTGATGTCTGAGTCTGTCCTGTGTTACCTAACGTCCGTCTGTTTTCCTCCATCCTGTATCTGTCTGTCTTTAACGTCTGCACGTGTCCTGTATCTGTCTGTCTTTTAACGTCTGCACGTGTCCTGTATCTGTCTGTCTTTAACGTCTGCACGTGTCCTGTATCTGTCTGTCTTTAACGTCTGCACGTGTCCTGTATCTGTCTGTCTTTAACGTCTGCATGTGTCCTGTATCTGTCTGTCTTTAACGTCTGCATGTGTCCTGTATCTGTCTGTCTTTAACGTCTGCACGTGTCCTGTATGTATCTGTCTTTAACGCCTGCACGTGTCCTGTATGTATCTGTCTGTAACGCCTGCACGTGTCCTGTATCTGTCTGTCTTTAACGTCTGCACGTGTCCTGTATCTGTCTGTCTTTAACGTCTGCACGTGTCCTGTATCTGTCTTTAACGTCTGCACGTGTCCTGTATCTGTCTGTCTTTAACGTCTGCATGTGTCCTGTATCTGTCTGTCTTTAACGTCTGCACGTGTCCTGTATCGAAAGTGACCACGGCGTGCTGGTGGCCGTGGTCATCGATAGTACAGGAAGATCAACCTGCGAGCCTTTCCCGTGTTTGAAGGATCCTGTGTTCCTATCAGACCCTGGCGCTCCCAGACAGACTGCCTACGATGGAGAGATGGGACTCGTGCACGCACAGTTCAATGCCGAACCATATTCATTTGTCGGGTCTTTGCTCGGGCTGCACAATAAACACATCGCGAAAGGCTGCGACATGTCGCGATGGACACTCAGAGATTTCTGTGTGTTAGTGGAACGAAAACATCAGAAACATTACAGTTTAAAAAACGTTTACACCTTTTTATAGTCGATGTTAAACTGGTTCAATAAAATGTTGGAAATGATTTCCTTTTCGTTTGTTTTGAATTAATCAAGACATTTGTTGTATTTTAGCAGAATACCGAAAGCTGCAGAACTGAGAACACAGTTTATTTATCGTAAGAAATATCGTTTTCGTGATAATCAACAACCGTATCACAACTACTACTAACAAGTAACTCGTATCGTGCAGCCCTGTTCTTCTGCGTCTGTTGTAGTGACTCAAACATGGATTCCACTCTTCCACCGAGTCCGTTGTTTATGATTAAACGGAGGACTGGCTACTGCCAACAGGGTTCACAATTAACTTTTTCATCCACCAGCCAAATGGCTAATGAATGTTAGAACTAGGGATGCACTGAATCCAGATTTTTGGGGTTCTGCTGAGTCCTGAACCCCCTGGTTGAGGTTCTGCTGAGTCCTGAACCCCCTGGTTGAGGTTCTGCTGAGTCCTCGTCCCGTCCTCAGTCCATGAACACAGTCAACACATTAATGAAGTAAACAGTGACTGTCCTTCCTTTGCCGTACCTGAAGTTGCTGCATTCTGGCTGCTGTCTGTAGATTCCTTCATGCTCAGCTCGTATTCTTCCAGATGTTTCATACCAGATGTTGTAACAGCGGTGATGTTGTGTATTGTTTAGGGTCCTCGCCACCACCAGACTAATCAGCATTGCAGATTGAACATGTAGCTGGACTTGAATGGCCTTCTTTTGACTGAAAGTACTGCCAAACAACACTTTTTCTGCTCACCAGTTCCATTTCCACTTCCTCTCAGCCTGCTGCATTGAAGCTCCACCTACGTAAACACCTTCCTGTAATCAACGGCGCCGTCATCACGGCGACCAGCGTAGCGCGGAGTGACAGCGTAGGGTTCAGCAGAAACCCAACCCCGTCAAAAAGCCCAGTATTAGTGGCCGGGTTGGCTCAGTGGGTAGAGCAGGCGCACATACACTGAGAGGTTTGTTTCTCAACGCAGAGGTCCAGGGTTTGACTCTGACCTGTGATGATTACCTGCATGTCTTCCCCCCCCCTCTCTCCCCTTTCTCACCTAGCTGTCCTGTCAAATATTAAAGGCGGAAAAGCCCAAAAAATCTTTTAAAAAAAAAAGAGAGAGCCCAATATTCGGCCGTATCCTGGATTCAGTGCATCCCTAGTTAATATTTTACCAACCACTCCATAAATGAACTGTTTATTTGGCTGGTGGATGGTGCTCCTTTCTCACCTCGTTCTGAGTACAGCGATAGTCGAGGCCGTTTCCTGCTACGTTTACACGTCCTATAGTCATAAACGGACATTTCAACCTCTCTGTTTTCAGAAATAACATCATGCACAGCTGTCAGTTTTCTGAAAAGTGTTCGTTTACACGTCCCCGTGTATATATGCTGTCAAGAGCACGCCAGACCTGTAGGTGGCGGTGTAACGAGAAGCTCAAGCTCACGTTAGTCAATCACAATCCAGAATATAGCAACAACAGCAACCAATCACTTCCTGTCTCTTCTCTCTCTCGGCTGCCTAAACCTGCGTTTGTCTCAGTTTACGTGCAAACAAAGATTTCCAAAATCTCCCCTCTGGCTGGACTCGTTTCCAGAGGAGGATTCTCCGTTTGCGTGTGAACGAAGGACACAAACGAAGGGAAATGTCTCCGTGTTTCTAAATGGCCGTGCACGTGTAAACAGGGCCTCAGACTGACTCGAGATTGTGATTTGTGTTCCGTCTGCAGGGACGAGTCAGGACCAAGACGGTGAAAAAGGCCGCAAGGGTCATCATCGAGAAATACTACACCCGACTGGGCAGCGACTTCCACACCAACAAGAGGGTGTGCGAGGAGATCGCCATCATCCCCAGCAAGAAGCTCCGCAACAAGATCGCCGGGTGAGATCTTATTCTGTCAACGTCTACGTGCATCCTGAATCTGTTCCTCCTCAAAGGAACACGCCGACTTACTGGGACTTTATCTTAACCCCCGTATCCCCCAGAGTTAAAGTCCAGACATACCCTTCTCATCTCCTTCACGCCCCCACCGCTAGCCTAGATCCTGGAGGTAACTGGCTCCATCTAGCCTAGCTTAGCACAGATCCTGGAGGTAACCTGCTCCATCTAGCCTAGCTTAGCACAGATCCTGGAGGTAACTGGCTCCATCTAGCCTAGCTTAGCACAGATCCTGGAGGTAACTGGCTCCATCTAGCCTAGCTTAGCACAGATCCTGGAGGTAACTGGCTCCATCTAGCCTAGCTTAGCACAGATCCTGGAGGTAACTGGCTCCATCTAGCCTAGCTTAGCACAGATCCTGGAGGTAACCTGCTCCATCTAGCCTACTGCTCCCAACAAGTGACAAAATAACGTCAACATGTTCCTGTTTACATGTTGTGATGTGTAGAGTCACAGCGTGTACAAATAACAAGGTCACATGACACACAGCCATCTTCTAACCGTGTACATACTGGGAACTATATTCTCAGAAGGTGAAGCACTGCTCCTTCTGCTCGGGGCTTCTCAGGTGCTGCTAGTAAATCCCTCCGCCCAATTAGCAGAAGTAGCTAAGCTGTGCTAGGCTAGGCTAGATGGAGCCAGTTACCTCCAGGATCTGTGCTAAGCTAGGCTAGCGGTGGGTGCGTCAGGTATGTCTGGACTTATCTAACTCTGGGGGATACGGGGAATAAGACAAAGTCCCAGTAAGTCGGCGTGGTCCCTAACGTCTGCACGTGTCCTGTATCGAAAGTGACCACGGCGTCCTGGTGGCCGTGGTCATCGATAGTACAGGAAGATCAACCTGCGAGCCTTTCCCGTGTTTGAAGGATCCTGTGTTCCTATCAGACCCTGGCGCTCCCAGACAGACTGTCTCCCTAAAACCTGCTGTTTTTACAATGAAGTCTGTTGTTGAGTTTTCTTCATCTGTTGAACCCTGACGCGATCACTATAACATTTACAGCAATCATCATTCAGTCTGTACCGTCCAATCAGGCTCATTTCTGAGGCTGCGTTCACATCCACTCAGGGGATCGAGTGTCACTTAAATGTCCCATTTGTCCCCCGCCCCCCCAAATGTAGCACAAGTAGACTTTATATTTCACAGTTCCAGTTTTGATACATAGATAGATGTACTTTATTATTCCCAAACTGGAAGCTACTGTTACAGCAGCAAGTTACAGACACACGCGCACGCACAGACACACACACGCACAGACACACACACGCACAGACACACACGCACAGACACACACGCACACACACACACGCACAGAGACATACGGGCACAGACACACACGCACACAGACACGCACAGACACACACACACACAGAGACACGCACAGACACACACAGAGACACACACGCACAGACACACACAGAGAGACGCGCACAGACACACAGAAACACGCATAGAGACACACACGCATAGACATGCACACACAGACACGCACAGACACACACAGAGACAGACACACACAGAGAGACGCGCGCACACACAGACACACAGAAACACGCATAGAGACACACACGCATAGACATGCACGCACACACAGATGCGCACACACACGCATAGACATGCACGCACACACAGATGCGCGCACACACAGACACACAGACACACGCATAGACACCTAGAGACATGTACACGCACAGACACACACGCATAGACATGCGCGCACACACAGACACACACACGCACGCATAGACGTACGCACAGAGACATGCATACACAGACATTTACACACACAGAGACATGCAGACAGAGACATGCAGACAGAGACATGCAGACAGACAGACGCACACTTTATTTTCTTGTTACAAAAGAATTGCAATTAAATATCAGGTGTGTGTTCCATCTAAGATCACTTAATGACGTGCTCAAGTAGAGCTGGGATGATAAGTCGATCCACAGAAAGGTGTGTTGCGTGTTCATGTCTGTGGTGCTGGCTGTTTGCTGCAGGTATGTGACACATCTGATGAAGAGGATCCAGAGGGGTCCAGTCAGAGGAATCTCCATCAAACTGCAGGAGGAGGAGAGAGAGAGGAGGGACAACTACGTGCCAGAGGTCAGTGAATGCACCACACACACACACACACACACACACACACCTTTTATCTGCTCCGATCCAAACGCAGAGAGGAATCCTTTCCTACGCTGTGACAAGCGCTGTGGAGGAGGGTCTGTCTAGTCCACGCAGCATTCCTGGATGGGAGTAAAACGTGCTCTGGTTTATTGACATTTCTTTAAGCCAATCACAATCATCTTGGGCGATCCCTGCTGTCCTGGGTATATCCTGTATATTAATCCTGATTACCTGCGGGGCCCTAATGTCCAGGCACAAGTGCATTTGAAATGTCTCGCCCAATGACAAAAAGTCCTTTTAGCACTTTTGTAGCCAACCTTGAGTGCCTGGTTCTGGTTTTTTATGACTTATTTGTATTTATTTTGGCCATTCTTTGTCCTTTCCGTTAGCTGTTGGAGTTAGCTTTGTGTTTTCCTCCATCCTGTATCTGTCTGTAACGTCTGCACGTGTCCTGTATCGAAAGTGACCACGGCGTGCTGGTGGCCGTGGTCATCGATAGTACAGGAAGATCAACCTGCGAGCCTTTCCCGTGTTTGAAGGATCCTCTGTTCCTATCAGACCCTGGCGCTCCCAGACAGACTGGTTAGGATTCACGCTGGGGGGGTCACATGGTACCTTATTTACAGTTTAAATGTATGGTGATATACAGCACTTTATATTGGCTTCTTTCCAACTTCAGATGATGTCCTCGAAGGGAAACATTGTCAACATTTGTTGGATCTAAAAAGACACATTTCTGTTTGTATTTCTGTTTATGAACTGTTAACTGTCTGTTAACAGTTCATAAATGATTGGTGTAAAATGCCAGTTGGTACCAATGGATTCCTCAGGTCATATAGTTGATGTTTGATACAGAGATTGATTCTGGACTCTATGAATTGATATTGGATCGTTCAGTTACCAGATGTTTGATGTGTAGCTGGTTCCTGTGGCCAGATGTTTGATGTATAACTGGTTCCTGTGTTTCCCACCAGGTGTCTGCGCTGGACCAGGAGCTGATTGAAGTTGATCCCGACACCAAGGAGATGCTGAAGCTGCTGGTACGTCTCTCTGACACGCTTCACCCTTAACGTTTCTATCACTGGCAGTTAATTAAGAGTCTGACAACATTATGAAAGGATCCCTACAGAGATAGACCTTTTAGTTAAAGAGGAAGATCCTTTTAGTTTAACATGAAACAGCCCCGAAATCACCATCACCAAACCCACCAGACTCCATGTAAATAATCAGGACTTTTAGCGTGTATAGAGCCAGCATATCTCCACCAGACTCCATGTAAATAATCAGGACTTTTAGCGTGTATAGAGCCAGCATATCTCCACATGTAAATGGGTGAATTAAGGGTTTATTTCAACCAAACCAGAGTGGTGATTGTTGGAACAGTGGAAAGATGAACCAAGACGGCTTTTGATAGTTTTATTTAGTTTCTGTCCACTTTGAATGAAGTGTGTTTTACGATGATAAAAGTCCTGATTATTTACATGGAGTCTGGTGGAGTTTAATACTGGATCAATTTCAAAGATTGTTCCCATCTGTCACACAAACATGGGGAAATACCGAAATGACCCTTTAACTTGGTAAATGTTAAACTTAATATAAAACCACGACGTATTTGTATTTATTTTGGCCATTCTTTGTCCTTTCCGTTAGCTGTTGGAATTAGCTTTGTGTTTTCCTCCATCCTGTATCTGTCTGTAACGTCTGCACGTGTCCTGTATCGAAAGTGACCACGGCGTCCTGGTGGCCGTGGTCATCGATAGTACAGGAAGATCAACCTGCGAGCCTTTCCCGTGTTTGAAGGATCCTCTGTTCCTATCAGACCCTGGCGCTCCCAGACAGACTGGTTAGGATTCACGCTGGGGGGTCACATGGTACCTTATTTACAGTTTAAATGTATGGTGATATACAGCAGTTTATATTGGCTTCTTTCCAACTTCAGATGATGTCCTCGAAGGGAAACATTGTCAACATTTGTTGGATCTAAAAAGACACATTTCTGTTTGTTCATCTCACTTCACAGAGACGCACGCGCGCACAGAGAGACACGAGCGCACACAGACACATGCACGCACACACAGACACATGCACGCACACGCACACACAGACACATGCACGCACACACAGACACATGCACGCACACACAGACACATGCACGCACACACAGACACATGCGCGCACACACAGACACATGCACGCACGCGCGTCCGCACACAGACACATGCACGCACGCGCGCACACAGAGACACATGCACGCACGCGCGCAGACACAGAGGCGCACGCACACAGACATAAAGACACACACACACATAAAGACACACACACACATAAAGACACACACGTGCAGACAGTCCAAATAAAGTGGAGTGGGTCCCTATCAGACCTGGTGCTCTGACAGATGATTCCTCTTAAATCTGCTGTTTTAACATAGAAGTCTGGTGTAGGTTTCTCAGACCGTTTCTCTTGTTGTTCCTCTGCTGTTCAGGACTTCGGCGGTCTGTCCAACCTGCAGGTGACCCAGCCCACCGTCGGCATGAACTTCAAGCAGCCCCGAGGAGTCTAGACGTCTGTAAAGTATCTTACTAATAAAAACCCTTTGGGACAAAAACCCTCTGCTGTGCACGGCTGCTCATTTGTGGACTCCACCTGTGTTCAGTTCTTTTATTGTCCATTTATAGAAAGAAGGGAGGGGTATTGTTGGCACAAACTGTTGGTTTTATTTGTGATTTTTGGTTTTATTGAAGCCCGTTTCGTCTCTGTGTGTGTCAAAAACCGGGAGTCCAGTATACTTGTGGGGTCCCGACAGCTTTGTGGGCCCAAAATGCTGGCCCCCCCAAGGTTAAAGGTCTGTTTAAGGGTTAAGACCTGGTTTTAGGATTAGGGTTAGAATGAGGTTCTGGTTAGGGTGAGGGTAAGGGTTAAGGTTAGGCATTTAGTGGTGATGGTTAAGGTTAGGGTAAGGGGCTAGGGAATGTATTATGTCAATGACGGGTCCCCACAAAGATAGTGAGACGCTGTGTGTAATGTTTAGGTGCAGGTGGACTTCTCTAGCTTTTGTCTCTAAGCTTTTTGAGTATTATTTATGTATTATCTCCAGCTTTTCCAACGTTTCAGACAGATATGGTGATAATAATGCTACAAAATGATATGAAAGAGACCCAAAACGACCCAAATACAAAGAAAACACAAATGACCAGAAAGAGACTAACCCTGAAGCAAAAGCCCACAAAGAGGCATTAAATGTACATTGGAAATTACAGTTTTTTTTATTGGAAAAGGGTAACCTTTCCTTGAGGAAGGACACCTAAACCCCAGCGACGGCTGCAGCTGATTGGACGAACACGTCACGTGGGGCTGGCTGCTCCTGAATTTCATAACAGACCATAATAGCAATAGCCATGCAGCTGCTGAGCAGAGCCGGCTGCTCATTTGCATAAAGGTTGGTGCGACTTCACTTTATGCAAATGAGGAGCTGGCGACTTGACACCTCATAGAAAAGAATGGGAATCAGAAGCTCAAACCACAGCAGAAACATGTTTCTTTTTAACTTCTCCAGTTTTTTGGGAGGTTTAAAATCATGAATCAGCTGTTTATATAAAAACAAGAGTCATGGGAAAGAGAAATCACTACATCAATGTTCATGAAGGATTTATTCCACTGTGAAGGCTACTTGACATACTCTTATATGTACATATACTGTATTTGTAAAATAAATATGTTAATAGACTGCTGCTGCCTGGTTCATAAGCACTTCAGCAGGATGAAGTTGCAGGAAGCTCCTCGAGGACAGTCACACATCTTCCCGATACGAGAGCCTTTCCTCACGGCGCAGTGTTCCCCGAGGTCGCACTGGACACACACACACACACACACACACACACACACACACATTTACAACGTGGTCAGCATCAAACACCATCTACTGCATTCTGGGGAAGGTTGATGCAATGCAAAATGTCTATTTATGTAAATAGTTATTCTCCTTTATGGATAAAAACTTTCAAAACATGACCACAAGCACAGACACACACAGACACACACAGGCGTACACACACATGCACAGGCACACACAAGCACAGGCACAGACACACACAGGCGTGCACACACAGACACACAAGCACAGACACGCACGCACAGACACAAGCACACACAGACTTGCACAGACACACACAGACACACAAGCACAGGCACGCACAGACACACAGGCACAGACACACAGGCACGCACAGACACAAGCACAGACGCACAGGCACGCACAGACACACACAGACACACAAGCACAGGCACGCACAGACACACAAGCACAGGCACGCACAGACACAAGCACAGGCACAGACACACAGGCACACACAGACACACAGGCACACACAAGCACAGACACACAGACACACAGGCACGCACAGACACACACAGACACACAGGCACGCACAGACACACAAGCACAGACACACACAGGCACACATGCACAGGCACGCACAGGCACACAAGCACAGACACACAGGCACGCACGCCCACAGACAGACACACACAGGCATGCACACACACACACACACACACACACACACACACACGTGTACATCTACAACAACAGATCTATTAGAGAATGAAACCGTGTTAAAGCCGTGTTGTTATTTCTACTTCCTGTTGTCCTGTTTAGCGTAGTAACGTAGACACGGCTGTCCCCTCCACGGTTACTTTCTCCTCTTTTGGAGAGTGGGGTGTCTCATAGTTCTTTTAAGGGGACAACTCTACCTCTTCCCAATATTGTGAGGGACATACCCTTCCCCCTGTGTGTGTGTGTGTGTGTGTGTGTGTGTGTGTGTGTGTGTGTGTGTGTGAGAGACTCACAGAGGGGACTTGTCCGTACTTTTTCTCCCAGGGATTAATCCTCTTCGTCTGTAGTCTCTCCAGCACTTCATGCAGCGCGCCGAGCTGAAGACACAGACAGAGACACACACACACAGACACACACACACACACACACACACACACACACACACACACACACACACACACAGACAGAGACACACAGAGACACACACACACACAGACAGACAGAGACACACAAACAGAGACACACACAGACACAGACAGAGACACACAGAGACACACACACAGACAGAGAGACACACAGAGACACACACACACACAGACAGAGACACACACACAGAGACAGACAGCGACAGACACACACACACACACACACACAGGCACAGACAGAGACACAGACACACACACAGACAGAGACACACACACAGACAGAGACACACACACACACACACACACACACACACACACACACACACACACACACACACACACACACACACATAGACACACACAGACACACACACACAATAAATCCCAAAACGTAATATTTCTGATTGCAGCGCCACGATGATAGTCTAAATGATTTAACTCATTTCTGTAGTTTGAGAGGCCTGCAGCTATGGACTATATATTATTATTATTATTATTATTATTATTATTATTATTGATTTAATAATCTTCCAATTACACACCAACATACAAGTAAAAAAAAATAAAAAATGAACCATATATATATTTATTATAAATGTTAAAAGTTAAAAATATATGATGTAATTAATTTAAAAAAAATATAAATAATATAAAGTAAGCATCTAAAAACCTGCTCCGGTACCAACTACCTAAATACAAGTAAAAAATAAAATAATAAATAATAAATAATAAATAAAACGAAAACTAAAAAGTAAAACTAATACATAATATAAATTTAGAAAATGTAAATGAAATATAAATATATTAAAACCTGCCACAGTATATTTAATTATTTAAAGTAACACAAGTATATAAAATATGTAAATAAAATAAAAATATAAAAGAATATATAATAAAAATGAAATAAAAAAATATATATAAATAACTGCAAACCTGCCGCAGTGTATTGAATCGTATTGAAAGTAATTAGAGTATTTAAAGTATTGAAAGTAATCAGATTACCAGTCTGTTGGAGTTGGAGTAGTTGTAGTCTTCCACGTCTCTCTCGCGCCTCTCGGCTTCCGTCCTCCCCGCCGGACACAGCGCGGACAGCAGCGCCGCGCACAGCACAGCTCGCGCCCACATGTTGCTAGGTAACCGAGAGAGAGCGAGTAGAGTTCCGCGAGACCTGTCCGCGTGCAGCGTCCTCTCTCAGCTGCTGCAGTCAGATGTTTGTCGTACTGCTCCGCGTGCGGGATGTTTGGCTCAACGGCCCCGCCCCCTCCAGCCTCCGGAATACGTCACTGGTATGACGCAACTATATAATAATAATAATAATAATAATAATAATAATAATAAAAATAAAAAAAATATATAAAAAAATAATAAAGAATATTTAAAATAATTTAAAGAATATTTAAAATAATTTAAAGAATATTTAAAATGAAATATTACAAATAATATTAAAATATAAACTATTAAAAATAAATACTTTATATATATATAATAAAGAAAATCATAATAAAACATATTTAATGTATTGAACTGATACAAAAATGTTTATAGTGTATTAAATTATTTTAATTATTTTTTTTAATTTTCTTTAATTTAATTTTTTAATTTTAATTTTATATTTTTTTATTTTTTATTTTTATTAATACATTAAAATGTATTAAATTCAAATGTTATATGGCACCTTTGAAAACAAAGTTACAGAGTGCTTTACAGTGAAAAGAAATCCCAAAACACAAAAAATAAAACAATGAATATCAGGCTAATTCAACCAGAAGGGTTTAAAACCCAAATAACAGTAAAAAAACGGGACATTTTTTATTATTTTTATTTTTTGTATTGACAAAACAACAACAACATACCAAACTCACATAGGGGAAAGAGAATATACACGTGTAGATACTATACAGATGTTGTCAATGTACGAGGAAGAATACAAAACCTAAACAAAGCAAAAAGGCTGGACAAAATAAAATGAACATTTAGAGCGGTACACACACAGAATAATCTCAGACATAAACCAAACAAAGGAAGGCTTAGAACATCTCCACTTACTGCAATGAATATGGTGTGTGTGTGTGGGTGTGTGTGTGTGTATTTGTGTGTCTGTCTGTGTGTGTGTGTCTGTGTGTGTGTGTGTATGTGTATTTGTGTGTCTGTCTGTGTGTGTATGTGTGTGTGTGTGTGTGTGTGTGTATTTGTGTGTCTGTCTGTGTGTGTGTGTGTGTGTGTGTATTTGTGTGTCTGTCTGTGTGTGTGTGTGTGTATGTGTGTCTGTGTGTGTGTGTGTCTGTGTCTGTGTCTGTCTGTGTGTTTGTGTGTCTGTCTGTGTGTGTGTGTGTTTATGTGTCTGTGTGTGTGTGTGTTTGTGTGTCTCTGTGTGTGTATGTATGTGTTTGTGTGTCTGTGTGTGTATGTTTGTGTGTGTCTGTCTGTGTGTGTTTGTGTGTCTGTGTGTAGGTGTGTGTCTGTGTGTGTGTGTGTGTGTCTGTCTCTGTCTGTCTGTCTGTGTGTGTGTCTCTGTCTGTCTGTCTGTCTGTGTGTGTGTGTGTGTGTGTGTGTATATATATGTATATGTGCGTCTGTGTGTGTGTATCTGTGTGTGTGTGTGTGTGTGTATAAATCTGACACTGATGAATCTATATTACTATACTATACTACATATGAAGGAGGATGTGTAGCATGGTGAGAGTAGGGATATTATCCATATGAAAGAGGATGTGTAGCAAGGTGAGAGTAGGGATATTATCCATATGAAGGAGGATGTGTAGCATGGTGAGAGTAGGGATATTATCCATATGAAGGAGGATGTGTAGCATAGGTGAGAGTAGGGATATTATCCATATGAAGGAGGATGTGTAGCATGGTGAGAGTAGGGATATTATCCATATGAAGGAGGATGTGTAGCATGGTGAGAGTAGGGATATTACCCATATGAAAGAGGATGTGTAGCAAGGTGAGAGTAGGGATATTATCCATATGAAGGAGGATGTGTAGCATGGTGAGAGTAGGGATATTATCCATATGAAGGAGGATGTGTAGCATGGTGAGAGTAGGGATATTATCCATATGAAGGAGGATGTGTAGCATGGTGAGAGTAGGGATATTATCCCATATGAAGGAGGATGTGTAGCATGGTGAGAGTAGGGATATTATCCCATATGAAGGAGGATGTGTAGCATGGTGAGAGTAGGGATATTATCCATATGAAGGAGGATGTGTAGCATGGTGAGAGTAGGGATATTATCCATATGAAGGAGGATGTGTAGCATGGTGAGAGTAGGGATATTATCCATATGAAGGAGGATGTGTAGCATGGTGAGAGTAGGGATATTATCCATATGAAGGAGGATGTGTAGCATGGTGAGAGTAGGGATATTATCCATATGAAGGAGGATGTGTAGCATGGTGAGAGTAGGGATATTATCCATATGAAGGAGGATGTGTAGCATGGTGAGAGTAGGGATATTATCCATATGAAGGAGGATGTGTAGCATGGTGAGAGTAGGGATATTATCCCATATGAAGGAGGATGTGTAGCATGGTGAGAGTAGGGATATTACCCATATGAAGGAGGATGTGTAGCA
>NC_135862.1:1490894-1503394 GCF_031162955.1 Sander vitreus
GTTGTATAGTTGTCTGTTCCATTTTATTTATAGTGTCAAATCCTAACGGTAGTTATCTCAGGACTCTTTACAGAGAGAGCAGGTCTAGACCACACTCTATAATTTACAGAGACCCAACAGCCCCCCCAACAGCAAGAATATATTGCAACAGCAGCGATGAAAAGCCTCAGACAGCCCCAGGCAACGTGTTGGGGGGGGTGGAGGCCCCGTTATAATCTGGTGATGCATTCAGGACTCGGCCTCCATTGTTGGCTTATTCTAATCACTTTCATTTTACAGAATGCTTCCCGCCTGGAGGAGAGGAGCATTCATGATCTGTGGCGTGTAGGAGGGGAAGTGTCCGTGCAGCCTGCAGCAGAGGCTTATAACTCGCCGTGTGACGTAAAGCTGCTGATCCGGGCTCGCCACAGGAGACGCTCGCCTAACTTCTTATATAATGTTCTCAGGGACAGTACACAACTAAACCTGCCTCACGCTCCCAGACACGCTGGCAGAGAGCTGGAGTATGAAATCAAACTGGTGTTTGATAGGAAGTCATTATCCGTCCGCAGGGGCGGATTAAGGTGGTCAGGGGCCCCGAGGCTGCTCTTTGTGTGCCCCCCCCCCCCCCCTTAATCATTGTGCTTTACTGGAAAAATGTATTTAGTCCCATATATGGTCCACACGCAAATAAGGTCGGGTACAGCGTCTGAACACCCCGTTTTACTGAGGCATCACAACATCATTACTAGTGGTGGAAGAAGTATACAGATCTTTTACTTAAGTAGAAGTACTAATACCATACTGTCCTGCATTGAAAATGTTACTTAAGTAAAACTATGCAAGTATCATTAGGAAAATGTACTTGAGGTATTAAAAGTGAAAGTACTGAATGTCAGAAAATCCTCAAAGTGTTTAATAGGCTAAACATTTCAGCTGCCAAAATACTGTTAGTTTAATTTATTATAAATATAATACTGTATTGTTTAAACTAGACCTACATCTTAATGTGTAAAGTAACTAGTACTGAAGCTGTCAGATTATGTATTTCTCTCTGATGTCTATGTCTAGCGGAGTAGAAGTAGAAAGTGGCATTTAAAAAAAAAGACTTAAGTAAAGTACAAGTACCTCAAATGTGTACAGTACTGGAGCACTTGCTACAGATTACAGGGGATTATTAAATTCCTCTGGCACACACAGAGACGCAAAAAAACACAAAATATCCACACAGAGACGCAAAAAGACACAAAATATCCACACAGAGACGCAAAAAAACACAAAATATCCACACAGAGACGCAAAAAAACACAAAATATCCACACAGAGATGCAAAAAGACAAAATATCCACACAGAGACGCAAAAAAAACACAAAATATCCACAAGAGACGCAAAAAGACACAAAATATCCACAAAAAGACACAAAATATCCACACAGAGATGCAAAAAGACACAAAATATCCACAAAAAGACACAAAAAGACACAAAATATCCACACAGAGATGCAAAAAGACACAAAATATCCACAAAAAGACGCAAAAAGACACAAAATATCCACAAAAAGACACAAAATATCCACAAAAAGACGCAAAAAGACACAAAATATCCACAAAAAGACACAAAATATCCACACAGAGACGCAAAAAGACACAAAAAGACGCAAAATGTCCACAAAAAGACACAAAATGTCCACAAAAAGACACAAAATATCCGCAAAAAGACACAAAATATCCCCACAGAGATGCAAAAAGACACAAAATATCCACAAAAAGACACAAAATGTCCACAAAAAGACACAAAATATCCACACAGAGACGCAAAAAGGCCGCAGTTCCTGTAACTCTTTCAGCTCTGTGGGCGCTCAGTATTTTCCCTGTGCTCAGTATTTTCCGTGGGCGCTCAGTATTTTCCGTGCTCAGTATTTTCCGTGGGCTCTCAGTATTTTCCGTGGGCGCTCAGTATTTTCCGTGGGCGCTCAGTATTTTCCGTGGGCGCTCAGTATTTTCCGTGGGCTCTCAGTATTTTCCGTGGGCGCTCAGTATTTTCCGTGGGCGCTCAGTATTTTCCGTGGGTGCTCAGTATTTTCCGTGGGCGCTCAGTATTTTCCGTGGGCGCTCAGTATTTTCCGTGGGTGGGTTCTCAGTATTTTCCGTGGGTGCTTAGTATTTTCCGTGGGTGGGCGCTCAGTATTTTCCGTGGGTGCTCAGTATTTTCCGTGGGTGCTCAGTATTTTCCGTGGGTGCTCAGTATTTTCCGTGGGTGCTCAGTATTTTCCGTGGGTTCTCAGTATTTTCCGTGGGTGGGTGCTCAGTATTTTCCGTGGGTGGGCTCTCAGTATTTTCCGTGGGTGCTCAGTATTTTCCGTGGGCGCTCAGTATTTTCCGTGGGTGGGCTCTCAGTATTTTCCGTGGGTGGGTGCTCAGTATTTTCCGTGGGTGGGCGCTCAGTATTTTCCGTGGGTAGGTGCTCAGTATTTTCCGTGGGTAGGTGCTCAGTATTTTCCGTGGGCGCTCAGTATTTTCCGTGGGCGCTCAGTATTTTCCGTGGGTGGGTTCTCAGTATTTTCCGTGGGTGCTCAGTATTTTCCGTGGGTGCTCAGTATTTTCCGTGGGTGCTTAGTATTTTCCGTGGGTTCTCAGTATTTTCCGTGGGTGCTCAGTATTTTCCGTGGGTGGGTGCTCAGTATTTTCCGTGGGCGCTCAGTATTTTCCGTGGGTTCTCAGTATTTTCCGTGGGCGCTCAGTATTTTCCGTGGGTGGGTTCTCAGTATTTTCCGTGGGTGCTCAGTATTTTCCGTGCTCAGTATTTTCCGTGGGTGCTCAGTATTTTCCGTGGGTGCTCAGTATTTTCCGTGGGTGCTCAGTATTTTCCGTGGGTTCTCAGTATTTTCCGTGGGTGGGTTCTCAGTATTTTCCGTGGGCGCTCAGTATTTTCCGTGGGTGCTCAGTATTTTCCGTGCTCAGTATTTTCCGTGGGTTCTCAGTATTTTCTCGTGGGTGCTCAGTATTTTCCGTGGTGAGTGCTCAGTATTTTCCGTGGGTGCTCAGTATTTTCCGTGGGTGGGTGCTCAGTATTTTCCGTGGGTGCTCAGTATTTTCCGTGGGCGCTCAGTATTTTCCGTGGGTGGCTCTCAGTATTTTCGTGGGTGCTCAGTATTTTCCGTGGGTGCTCAGTATTTTCCGTGGGTGCTCAGTATTTTCCGTGGGTGCTCAGTATTTTCCGTGGGTGCTCAGTATTTTCCGTGGGTGCTCAGTATTTTCCGTGGGTTCTCAGTATTTTCCGTGGGTGCTCAGTATTTTCCGTGGGCGCTCAGTATTTTCCGTGGGTGCTCAGTATTTTCCGTGGGCGCTCAGTATTTTCCGTGGGCGCTCAGTATTTTCCGTGGGCGCTCAGTATTTTCCGTGGGCGCTCAGTATTTTCCGTGGGTGCTCAGTATTTTCCGTGGGTGGGTGCTCAGTATTTTCCGTGGGCGCTCAGTATTTTCCGTGGGCGCTCAGTATTTTCCGTGGGTTCTCAGTATTTTCCGTGGGTGCTCAGTATTTTCCGTGGGTTCTCAGTATTTTCCGTGGGTTCTCAGTATTTTCCGTGGGTTCTCAGTATTTTCCGTGGGTGCTCAGTATTTTCCGTGGGCGCTCAGTATTTTCCGTGGGTGGGTTCTCAGTATTTTCCGTGGGCGCTCAGTATTTTCCGTGGGTAGGTGCTCAGTATTTTCCGTGGGCGCTCAGTATTTTCCGTGGGTGCTCAGTATTTTCCGTGGGTGTGCTCAGTATTTTCCGTGGGGGCTCAGTATTTTCCGTGGGCGCTCAGTATTTTCCGTGGGTGCTCAGTATTTTCCGTGGGTGCTCAGTATTTTCCGTGGGGTGCTCAGTATTTTCCGTGTGTATTTTTTGTGGGTGCTCAGTATTTTCCGTGGGCTCTCAGTATTTTCCGTGGGTTCTCAGTATTTTCCGTGGGTTCTCAGTATTTTCCGTGGGCTCTCAGTATTTTCCGTGGGTTCTCAGTATTTTCCGTGGGTGGGTGCTCAGTATTTTCCGTGGGTGGGCGCTCAGTATTTTCCGTGGGCGCTCAGTATTTTCCGTGGGTGGGTGCTCAGTATTTTCCGTGGGCGCTCAGTATTTTCCGTGGGCGCTCAGTATTTTCCGTGGGCGCTCAGTATTTTCCGTGGGCTCTCAGTATTTTCCGTGGGCGCTCAGTATTTTCCGTGGGTTCTCAGTATTTTCCGTGGGCGCTCAGTATTTTCCGTGGGTGGGTTCTCAGTATTTTCCGTGGGTGCTCAGTATTTTCCGTGGGTGCTCAGTATTTTCCGTGGGCGCTCAGTATTTTCCGTGGGCGCTCAGTATTTTCCGTGGGCGCTCAGTATTTTCCGTGCTCAGTATTTTCCGTGGGCGCTCAGTATTTTCCGTGGGCGCTCAGTATTTTCCGTGGCTCCTACTTCAGGGCAGGGTTTTTTCGCTGTTCCCTTTTCAGCATAGGAACCTATAGGTCAACGAGGGTCGGGTTTTCTCCATCTTATTCATCACTAATTTCACTTCTGACAACGTTTTAGGCGAAAAATGAAGATTTTGAATATAGGCAGCTTTGCGCAAACTGATGCCGAATTGACAATTTGCTGCAAAGTTTTTGGAGTTTTCGGAGCTCCATGAAGGGAGGCGACAGCCAGCAGACGCCTGCCCCGGCCGCTAGCTCGTCGCTGGGCCAGTCGCGCTCAGAGACCTCGCTGTGAGCTGGAGGTCTCTCAGACCGCTCTCGTAAATAAGAGGCTTCTATTTCACCGTTGACGGTGCGTTTGTTGAAATATCACAACACATGTCCATCAGAAGATTAACGGGAACCTGTGGTTACTCACACACACACACACACACACACACACACACACACACACACACACACACACACACACCGCAGCAGGCAGAGGCGGGGGGGGGGGATGCCTTGTGAGGGGGAATACAACAGCCATTCTCTTGGCTGCGTTTCACCATTTGCCAGTTTCATTTTAAACAGGATTTTGGAAAAGCAGCCTACCTCTTTTGGTGTAGCCTATGTGTTGTCTTTCTGGGGAGCCCTATCCAATGTGCTCCAGGCTCTGTGACTCTCTGCCCCCCGATTTACACATGAAGCTCTGATTAAAACACATGAAATGTACCAAACTCACACAGTAATGTAAAAAACATTCCCCCGTTTTTTTCATATATCCATCTGGTGACCCCCCAGAAATGATCTGGTCTGGTGACCTCCAGAAACGATCTGGTCTGGTGACCCCCCAGAAACGATCTGGTCTGGTGACCCCCCAGAAACGATCTGGTGACCTCCAGAAATGATCTGGTCTGGTGACCCCCCAGACACGATCTGGTGACCTCCAGAAACGATCTGGTCTGGTGACCCCCCCAGAAACGATCTGGTGACCTCCAGAAACGATCTGGTGACCCCCCAGAAATGATCTGGTCTGGTGACCCCCCCAGAAACGATCTGGTGACCTCCAGAAACGATCTGGTCTGGTGACCCCCCAGAAATGATCTGGTCTGGTGACCCCCAGAAATGATCTGGTCTGGTGACCTCCCCAGAAATGATCTGGTCTGGTGACCCCTCCAGAAATGATCTGGTCTGGTGACCCCTCCAGAAACGATCTGGTGACCTCCAGAAACGATCTGGTCTGGTGACCCCCCCAGAAACGATCTGGTGACCTCCATAAACGATCTGGTGACCCCCCAGAAATGATCTGGTCTGGTGACCCCTCAGAAATGATCTGGTCTGGTGACCTCCAGAAATGATCTGGTCTGGTGACCCTCCAGAAACGATCTGGTGACCTCCAGAAACGATCTGGTCTGGTGACCCCCAGAAATGATCTGGTGACCCCCCCAGGTTGAGAACCACTGCACTGAAGGATCTGAATACTTCCTCCATCACTGACAGACATTATCAGTAAGACATCGCCATCTACTGCTCAGCCACAGCTCTGCTTAACCTGCAGTATGTATAGACTGTATATACATATACATTATATATATATACATTATATACATATACATTATATATATATACATTATATATACATTATATATATACACATTATATATATATACATTATATATACATTATATATATATATACATTATATATACATTATATATATATATATATATACACACACATTATATATATATATATTGTAATATTTCATGTAAAACCTCCAGTAGGATTTAGTTTTTTAGGACTTATTTTGCTGTTATGATTATGAATATTTATATTTATTGTCGTTGTTTCAGGACAACGAAACACAGTTTAGCAACTCTTCAGAATTGACAATATAAATGACAAAATATGTAAACATCAAGATAAATAAAAGGGTCAGAATCAAACAGATTCATAATCAGTTTATTGAAAGCCAACACATCCTTCAGAAGTCATTCCATAGCTCATCCAACACGTGAACGTCTCTCCAGTCATCCAACACGTGAACAAGTCTCTCCAGTCATCCAACACGTGAACGTCTCTCCAGTCATCCCAACACGTGAACAAGTCTCTCCAGTCATCCAACACGTGAACAAGTCTCTCCAGTCATCCCAACACGTGAACGTCTCTCCAGTCATCCAACACGTGAACGTCTCTCCAGTCATCCCAACACGTGAACAAGTCTCTCCAGTCATCCAACACGTGAACGTCTCTCCAGTCATCCCAACACGTGAACGTCTCTCCAGTCATCCAACACGTGAACGTCTCTCCAGTCATCCAACACGTGAACGTCTCTCCAGTCATCCAACACGTGAACAAGTCTCTCCAGTCATCCAACACGTGAACGTCCAGTCATCCAACACGTGAACGTCTCTCCAGTCATCCAACACGTGAACGTCTCTCCAGTCATCCCAGCACGTGAACAAGTCTCTCCAGTCATCCCAGCACGTGAGCGTCTCTCCAGTCATCCAACACGTGAACAAGTCTCTCCAGTCATCCAACACGTGAGCGTCTCTCCAGTCATCCCAGCACGTGAGCGTCTCTCCAGTCATCCCAACACGTGAGCGTCTCTCCAGTCATCCAACACGTGAACGTCTCTCCAGTCATCCAACACGTGAACAAGTCTCTCCAGTCATCCAACACGTGAACGTCTCCAGTCATCCAGCACGTGAACGTCTCCAGTCATCCAGCACGTGAACGTCTCTCCAGTCATCCAACACGTGAACAAGTCTCTCCAGTCATCCAACACGTGAGCGTCTCTCCAGTCATCCCAACACGTGAACGTCTCTCCAGTCAGTCCCAACACGTGAACGTATCTCCAGTCATCCCAACACGTGAACGTCTCTCCAGTCATCCAACACGTGAACGTCTCTCCAGTCATCCCAACACGTGAACAAGTCTCTCCAGTCATCCAACACGTGAACGTCTCTCCAGTCATCCCAACACGTGAACAAGTCTCTCCAGTCATCCAACACGTGAACAAGTCTCTCCAGTCATCCCAACACGTGAACAAGTCTCTCCAGTCATCCCAACACGTGAACAAGTCTCTCCAGTCATCCCAACACGTGAACGTCTCTCCAGTCATCCAACACATGAACAAGTCTCTCCAGTCATCCCAACACGTGAACGTCTCTCCAGTCATCCCAACACGTGAACGTCTCTCCAGTCATCCAACACGTGAACGTCTCTCCAGTCATCCAACACGTGAACGTCTCTCCAGTCATCCCAGCACGTGAACGTCTCTCCAGTCATCCCAACACGTGAGCGTCTCTCCAGTCATCCCAACACGTGAACAAGTCTCTCCAGTCATCCAACACGTGAACGTCTCTCCAGTCATCCCAACACGTGAACAAGTCTCTCCAGTCATCCCAACACGTGAACGTCTCTCCAGTCATCCCAACACGTGAACAAGTCTCTCCAGTCATCCCAACACGTGAACGTCTCTCCAGTCATCCAACACGTGAACGTCTCTCCAGTCATCCAACACGTGAACGTCTCTCCAGTCATCCAACACGTGAACGTCTCTCCAGTCATCCAACACGTGAACGTCTCTCCAGTCATCCAACACGTGAACGTCTCTCCAGTCATCCAACACGTGAACGTCTCTCCAATCATCCCAACACGTGAACAAGTCTCTCCAGTCATCCAACACGTGAACGTCTCTCCAGTCATCCAACACGTGAACAAGTCTCTCCAGTCATCCAACACGTGAATGTATCTCCAGTCATCCCAACACGTGAACAAGTCTCTCCAGTCATCCAACACGTGAACAAGTCTCTCCAGTCATCCAACACGTGAACAAGTCTCTCCAGTCATCCAACACGTGAACAAGTCTCTCCAGTCATCCCAACACGTGAACGTCTCTCCAGTCATCCCAACACGTGAACGTCTCTCCAGTCATCCAACACGTGAACGTCTCTCCAGTCATCCCAACACGTGAACGTCTCTCCAGTCATCCCAACACGTGAACGTCTCTCCAATCATCCCAACACGTGAACGTCTCTCCAGTCATCCCAACACGTGAACGTCTCTCCAGTCATCCCAACACGTGAACAAGTCTCTCCAGTCATCCCAACACGTGAACGTCTCTCCAGTCATCCCAACACGTGAACGTCTCTCCAGTCAGTCCCAGTGTTTCCTCTGATATTCTGTCCAACCGACCAGTGACCGTTTCCACCGTGGGACATTTGTTCACCATGTTTGGTGTTTGACCCAACCAGATGAACACATTGCTACTCCTCCACCCCCCCCCAAGAATCTCACCCAGTCTACCCGACTATGTGTGTGTGTGTGTGTGTGTGTGTGTGTGAAAGCTCCCTTCACTTCAATGTTTGTTTGTTTCCACACTAAAACTCTTCACATGTTTTTGCAGTTGAAATGAATGTGACGGGAACATCCTCTGTTGGTTCTCGGTGTTTCCGCCTCCTCCTCTGCCCCCCCCCCGCCTTCCTGTCAGCCTGTCTGAGCCTCCTCAGCACCTCCTCCTCCCCCCCCCCCTTCTGTCAGCCTGTCTGAGCCTCCTCAGCACCTCCTCTCCTTCCTGTCAGCCTGCAGCCTGTCTGAGCCTCCTCAGCACCTCCTCTCCCCCCCTCCTTCCTGTCAGCCTGCAGCCTGTCTGAGCCTCCTCAGCACCTCCTCTCCCTTCTGTCAGCCTGCAGCCTGTCTGAGCCTCCTCAGCACCTCCTCTGGACTGAGAGAAGAGTCCACTCGGATCAGTTTGTCTCTGGACCTGGAGCCCTGCGGGAGGCAGGAGAGAGGAGGTCAAACAAGGCACGATAAAATAAATAGCGTTCCCATTGGGCGTAGGTCTGATCAGTCTGGAGGACAGCTATATCAACACGCTGAAATAAGTCTGGATCATTTATCAGCTGTGGCAAAAAGTGGAGCAACTCCTGTCCTCCAATCCAAGCAATGACAGCAGATCTGGTGAGCGCCTATCTCTACATCGATACAGTCTATGATCTCTACATCTATATATACGGTCTATGGTCTCTACATCTATATATACAGTCTATGATCTCTACATCTATATATACAGTCTATGATCTACATCTATATATACGGTCTATGGTCTCTACATCTATATATACAGTCTATGATCTCTACATCTATATATCTACATCTATATATACGGTCTATGGTCTCTACATCTATATATACAGTCTATGATCTCTACATCTATATATCTACATCTATATATACGGTCTATGATCTCTACATCTATATATACAGTCTATGGTCTCTACATCTATATATATGGTCTATGGTCTCTACATCTATATATCTACATCTATATATACGGTCTATGATCTCTACATCTATATATACGGTCTATGATCTCTACATCTATATATACGGTCTATGATCTCTACATCTATATATACGGTCTATGATCTCTACATCTATATATACGGTCTATGGTCTCTACATCTATATATACGGTCTATGGTCTCTACATCTATATATACGGTCTATGATCTCTACATCTATTTATACGGTCTATGGTCTCTACATCTATATATACGGTCTATGATCTCTACATCTATATATACGGTCTATGATCTCTACAGTCTATGATCTCTACATCTATTTATACGGTCTATGGTCTCTACATCTATATATACAGTCTATGATCTCTACATCTATATATACAGTCTATGATCTCTACATCTATATATACGGTCTATGGTCTCTACATCTATATATACGGTCTATGGTCTCTACATCTATATATACAGTCTATGATCTCTACATCTATATATACAGTCTATGGTCTCTACATCTATATATACGGTCTATGGTCTCTACATCTATATATACGGTCTATGGTCTCTACATCTATATATACAGTCTATGATCTCTACATCTATATATACAGTCTATGGTCTCTACATCTATATATAGTGAGTATTCAGGAACCTTGTCAAGAGAGATGTGACTTTTCTTCAGCTCCAGGACTTGAGCCAGGAAGCGGATGAGCTCCGTGTTTGCCTCTCCGTCTGTCGGAGGCGCTGCGATGGCAACTCCCACCGCCTCGGAAGAAACGTCTGCGACAGTAGAAGAGGAGAAGATAGTCAAATGATCTTTCAGTTGGTCGTAACAACAGTCTCGTCATTAGAAACTGTGTGATGGTGACCTGAGATTAGGGCAGCAAAAGGAATATGTGTTCTAACAACAGAGTGAAAGAAATGGTGATTTCCCCACTGGGGATCAATAAAAGGCATACATTATTATTATTATTATTATTATTATTATTATTATTATTATTATTATTATTATACAGAGAAGGGGACTCAAGTCTGAGACTCGGACTCAAGTCACACTTAAGTCGCACAAACAGCTGAGTGGATGGACTGTATGGATGGAGCTACAGGACATGCTATGATACTGGACTGTCTGGATGGTAGCTACAGGACATGCTATGATACTGGACTGTCTGGATGGGTAGCTACAGGACATGCTATGATACTGGACTGTATGGATGTAGCTACAGGACATGCTATGATACTGGACTGTATGGATGTAGCTACAGGACATGCTATGATACTGGACTGTATGGATGGAGCTACAGGACATGCTATGATACTGGACTGTCTGGATGGTAGCTACAGGACATGCTATGATACTGGACTGTATGGATGGAGCTACAGGACATGCTATGATACTGGACTGTATGGATGGTAGCTACAGGACATGCTATGATACTGGACTGTATGGATGGTAGCTACAGGACATGCTATGATACTGGACTGTATGGATGGAGCTACAGGACATGCTATGATACTGGACTGTCTGATAGTAGCTACAGGACATGCTATGATACTGGACTGTCTGATAGTAGCTACAGGACATGCTATGATACTGGACTGTCTGGATAGTAGCTACAGGACATGCTATGATACTGGACTGTGTGTCAAACTATTCTAAAGTAAGTATTGTGGTGCTGCAGAGACGTCACTGTCCTACAAATCCAATCCTGTCGTACAGACCCTCAAATGAGGATAATGATACAAAACTGGTAGCCTGGTTGGCACCAGAAGGGTCTGGGAAAGGTTCATTGACAGTTCATTTCCAAAGGGGCGTCACCGACGGACGCCGCTCAAATGCCTCTGGGCGCCATTGGATAGTCCTTCAACCAATCAGACCAACGATCCGGGTGATGCTGCTCTTCGGTGGCCGTCATGTTGAATGTAAACAAAAAGCTGCTCGCCGTCGCTGAGCTATCGTCGTCGCGTAAAGCCCGCCTCAGCGGTTGTGATTGGTGTAAAGCCCGCCTCAACGGTTGTGATTGGTGTAAAGCCCGCCTCAACGGTTGTGATTGGTGTAGAGCCCGCCTCAACGGTTGTGATTGGTGTAAAGTCCGCCTCAACGGTTGTGATTGGTGTAGAGCCCGCCTCAGCGGTTGTGATTGGTGTAAAGCCCGCCTCAGCGGTTGTGATTGGTGTAGAGCCCGCCTCAACGGTTGTGATTGGTGTAGAGCCCGCCTCAACGGTTGTGATTGGTGTAGAGCCCGCCTCAACGGTTGTGATTGGTGTAAAGCCCGCCTCAGCGTTGTGATTGGTGTAAAGCCCGCCTCAGCGGTTGTGATTGGTGTAAAGCCGCCTCAACGGTTGTGATTGGTGTAAAGCCGCCTCAACGGTTGTGATTGGTGTAAAGCCTGCCTCAACGGTTGTGATTGGTGTAAAGCCCGCCTCAGCGGTTGTGATTGGTGTAAAGCCCGCCTCAGCGGTTGTGATTGGTGTAGAGCCCGCCTCAACGGTTGTGATTGGCGTAAAGCCCGCCTCAACGGTTGTGATTGGTGTAAAGCCCGCCTCAACGGTTGTGATTGGTGTAAAGCCCGCCTCAGCAGTTGTGATTGGTGCCTCGATTTCGGGGACATTGGAAATGGGTTTGAATGGGCTCTTCGCCAGACTGACTTGCAGAGCAAATCTCACATTTGCCGTAAGTCCGTCAGGGTTTACCCAGGCTACAAAACTGATCATTCCCTCCAAAATAATGGCCATTAGATCTGTTTTCGTAGCGTGCAGCCTCACCTGTGATGGCGCTGTGTTTGGAGCCGGGCTTGGCGTGCACC
>NC_135862.1:1510894-1523394 GCF_031162955.1 Sander vitreus
TCGGGGAGACTGATCAGTCCCGCTGGCTTTACTGCTGACGGTCGGCCGTCTGGTTGTTGTGTAACGGTCATTAAAGGAACACACCGACTTATTGGGACTTTCGGCTTATTCACTGTATCCCCCAGAGTTAGATAACTACTCTCTGCTCCTCACCATGGGGCTTCAGGTTCTGCAAGCAAATCCCTCCGCCCAAGTAGCAGAAGTAGCAGTGCTTCGGCCTTCTGAGAATATAGTTCCCAGTATGTATACGGTTAGAAGATGGCTGTGTGTCATGTGACCTTGTTATTTATACACGCTGTGACTCTACAAATCACAACATGTAAATAGGAACATGTTGACGTTATTTTGTCACTTGTTGGGAGCAGTAGGCTAGATGGAGCCAGTTACCTCCAGGATCTGTGCTAAGCTAGGCTAGATGGAGCCAGTTACCTCCAGGATCTGTGCTAAGCTAGGCTAGATGGAGCCAGTTACCTCCAGGATCTGTGCTAAGCTAGGGTAAATGGAGCCAGTTACCTCCAGGATCTGTGCTAAGCTAGGCTAGATGGAGCGAGTTACCTCCAGGATCTGTGCTAAGCTAGGGTAAATGGAGCCAGTTACCTCCAGGATCTGTGCTAAGCTAGGCTAGATGGAGCAGGTTACCTCCAGGATCTGTGCTAAGCTAGGCTAGATGGAGCCGGTTACCTCCAGGATCTGTGCTAAGCTAGGCTAGATGGAGCAGGTTACCTCCAGGATCTGTGCTAAGCTAGGCTAGATGGAGCAGGTTACCTCCAGGATCTGTGCTAAGCTAGGCTAGATGGAGCAGGTTACCTCCAGGATCTGTGCTAAGCTAGGCTAGATGGAGCAGGTTACCTCCAGGATCTGTGCTAAGCTAGGCTAGCGGTGGGGGCGTCAGACAGAGTTACAACACGCACGGAGATGAGAAGGGTATGTCTGGACTTATCTAACTCTGGGGGATACGGGGAATAAGACAAAGTCCCAATAAGTCGGGACTCCCTCTTCTATGTCAACATTCTATGTCAACATTCTATGTCAACATTCTATGTCCAACATTCTATGTCAACATTCTATGTCCAACATTCTATGTCAACATTCTATGATGAATTTATGAGTTTTTTTAACATTAATATGAGTTCCCCCAGCCTGCCTATGGCCCCCCAGTGGCTAGAAATGGTGATAGGTGTAAACCGAGCCCTGGGTATCCTGCTCTGCCTTTGAGAAAATGAAAGCTCAGATGGGCCGATCTGGAATCTTCCCTTTATGACGCCATAAGGGGAAAGGTTACCTCCCCTTTCTCTGCTTTGCCCGCCCAGAGGATTTGGCCCCCCCACGAGAAAGAGAGAGAGACATCATGGCTTTCAAACGAGCAAAGTGCTAGTTGGTCAAGGCCACACACCCCCACCCTCCACCTCTCCCCCCACTCTCCTCCTCATACAATGCACAAAATCACAAAAATGCAAAATGCCTCAAATCTTCTTCAAAATGAAACACTGCATTCAAAATACAATAAACACATCTCAAAATGAAGCATTTGCATCAAATGTCAAACACATGAAAAGTTTTTGTGTGTAAGTAGTTGAAAAAAACCTGTAATGTGTATTTGTGTTATTCTGTTGTGTGTACATATTTTTTCTTTTGAGCTGCTGTAGCGCAGGAATTTCCCCAGCGTGGGATTAATAAAGTCTATCTCATCTCATCTTATATTATCTTATGTTATTGTTTCTGGCGCTTAGCCACATTTCAGTCAAACTGTAAAGTTACACCCTGCACCTGACTCGCCTCAGGCAAACCAGGAAATGGGATGTGGCCGTGCCTCACTGAGACGACACAAACGCACTGAGAGACGGACGATAAGATTCACCTTTAGTTCAAAATCGAGAGAGGACATCTACAGGAGGGAATACTGGGAATACTGGAAATACTAGAATACTAGAAATACTACAACCTTAACCAGCTGCTGAATCCACAAACTGAACGAGGCTTTTACAAGAACAAAGACTCAAAGTGAAAGTTAGTTTCAGGGAACAGGGAGTGGCTGAGCTGTCTGCCTGCTGTGGTTCCTACTTCACTCAGAGACTAAATGGCTTCAAGATTACAGAAAGATCTTTGCTGTCCGATCTGCAGGTTAATCTTTAGAAGTCCTGTCTCCCTCCTGACATGTAACCACAACTTTTGTAAAGTCTGTCTGAAGAGCAGGTGGACAGAGAAACAACCACATGAGGAACCGGTGTGAGGCCTACGTATTGGAGAGAGATCAGAGAGCTTCAGAAACTGCAAAACAACACAAGGAGAAACTTCAGGAAACTCTGGAGCCCATAAAGGAGAAGTTAAAGGTCTTTGAACAAGTTAAAGTGAAGTGTGATCAAACAGCAAATCACATAAATGTCCAGGCCCGACGCACAGAGACGCAGATTAAGGATCAGTTTAAGAAGCTTCGCCGGTTTCTAGAAGAGGAAGAGGAGGCCAGGATGGCTGCACTGAGGGAGGAAGAGGAGCAGAAGAGTCAGAGCATGAAGGAGAAGATGGAGGCTCTGAGCAGAGAGACAGCAGCTCTTTCAGACACAGTCAGAGCCACAGAGGAGCAGCTGAGAGATGAAGACGTCTCATTCCTGATCAACAGGGCTGCAGTGGAAAGAGTCCAGCAGCGCCCCCTGCCGGATGATCCACAGCTGCTCCCAGGAGCTCTGATAGACGAGGCCAAACACCTGGGCAACCTGAGCTTCAACATCTGGAACAAGATGAAGGACATGGTCTCCTACACTCCTGTGATTCTGGACCCAAACACTGCTCATCCATGCCTGATCCTGTCTGAAGATCTGACCAGTGTAGAAGAAGGAGAGAACCAGCAGCTTCCTGATAATCCAGAGAGGTTTAATGATCACCTCTCTGTCCTGGGCTCTGAGGGCTTTGACTCAGGGACTCACAGCTGGGATGTCGAGGTTGGAGACAGTACAGGCTGGACTTTGGGTGTGTTAGCAGAATCTGTCCAGAGGAAGGTAACTATACGGTCTGGATTATGGACAATATGGTTCTGTAAAGGTAAATATAGAGCTGTCTCCCCGTCACATCAACCCACTGATCTCGTAGTGCAGAAGAAGCTCCACAGGGTCCGAGTGACTCTGGACTGGAATGGAGGAAAATTGGTGTTCTCTGATCCTGATACTAACACAAACATACACACCTTCACAGTCACTTTCACTGAGAAGATGCTTCCATACTATAAAACACGGAACAATCTCCCACTGAAGATTTTACCAGTGAAGGTCTCTGCAGAATAGGGTTGGGTACCGAAATGACGGCTCGATGTTTTAAGCCTCCAACGTCGCCTTCCAGGCAGCTAACCCTCACCTTAACCCTAAACATAACCATTGTCTGGAAGGCAACGTTGGGGGCTAAAAACACCAACACCTGACTTTTATCGCTGCACGGGACGCTACGTTACCGTTAGCTAGTAGCTGGATTCAACCCAATGGTTAAAATGCTGACAGCTTACGTTAAGCGGTGTAAAGTGTGACTGTATTTCCCTGTAGAGGATTCCAACAGCGGGACGTAACGGTCTGACTGCAGCTGCCGATGTCGGAAAAACAACACAAACGGTGCGTTCACTTGAAACTCGCCAGCCTTGTGGTGCATTCAAAGTTATTGTAAAATACCCTTTTCCCATCTGGTGGTTGTTTGTCGTTTAGCAGCAATTTACTGGTGAAATAAGTCATTGTTATAAGTTATTGTTATTTATTAATCAATCATTTAATTTGGACCATATGGCCTTAGCAATAAGTCGTTCTGTAATGTCACCGACTGTCGTTTTGTGCTCCTTTTTTATATTAAATACATTATAAATATATCAGGGCTGTAGTCAAGACCACCTTTGTCGAGTCCAAGAAAAGTCCAAGACCAGGACTAGTCGAGACCAAGTCCAAGAGGTTCGAGTCCAAGACAAGTCTAAGACCAGGACTAGTGACCAGGTTCTAGTCCGAGTCAAGACAGAGTCCAAAAAGGTTTGAGTCCGAGTCAAGACAGAGTCCAAAAAGGTTTGAGTCCAAGACAAGTCTAAGACCGGACTAGTGACCAGGTTCTAGTCCGAGTCAAGACCGAGTCCAAAAAGGTTCGAGTCTGAGTCAAGACCGAGTCCAAAAAGGTTCGAGTCCAAGACAAGTCTAAGACAGGACTAGTGACCAGGTTCTAGTCCGAGTCAAGACCGAGTCCAAAAAGGTTTGAGTCCGAGACAAGTCTAAGACAGGACTAGTGACCAGGTTCTAGTCCGAGTCAAGACCGAGTCCCGGACAGAAAATAAGACAAGTCTTATGATGCCTCTGCAGGTGTCTTACGAGGTTGGACGTTGTCCCACAGGTTTAATAATCTAGTGTGTGATTGGTTATCAGGTGGCCAGTGTTTCACTTTCCCTCCAATGTTATTATAAACATAATAAAGACACCTGGACTCGGTTTGAGACCAAAAGCCATGTTTGGCAAGACCAGCGGCAGAGACCGAGACAAGTCCAAGTCCAAATACCAGCGAGTCCGAGACAAGTCTAAGACCATAAAAAAACCGTCTGGAGTCCAAGACCGGACTTGTACTTGTCACAGTAAGTCAGGAAAGACTAGGCTTGGACCCAAATGCAGTTAGAGGTGATTTATTTAAACAGAGAGTCTTACACAAAGTGTCCCCAGCAAGGTAGCCAGGCTGGAATAACCGAAAAACAGAATCCACAACAGCACAGAGAAACATCCAACAGGAAACACGGCAAACAGAATGAACAATGATGCGACAAGAGACAAAGACAGAACAGGGACTAATACACCAGGTAATGAACACAAACAAGGGACAGGTGATAAAACAGGTGGAACAAATCAGGGTGGGGCAGAACAATCAAAAAAGGCGGGAAACAAACAAAGACAGGAAGTAATCTAGACAAGACAGGGGAGACAAGACAGACTACAAAATAAAACAGGAAACAGAACATAACAGAAAAACAAGACTACCACAATAAGACGGAACAAAATACTAAAACCCTGACAGTACTACAGCCCTGAAATATATATATTTCGGTTCAGGCACCGTTTAGGCACCGGTACCAACGATACCCAACCCTGTACTGCAGAACAACAGACATAGAAGATGATGATGTCTGGTAACCATGTTGTACTGATCATGTCGTTGGTTGTCATGGTGTTGAGGATGATATCTGTACAACAAATAACAAGAAAAATGTGTAAAATGTTTAAATAGAGTCAAAGATGTTAAAACTATATATATATATATATATATATATATAGTTATTTTTTACATTGCTAAGTTTTGGTTTAAAGAGGAATATCTTCTGATCTGATAACCTCTCATTCCCCCTGCTCTGGTGTTCCCCCCTCTCATTCCCTCCTGCTCTGGTGTTTCCCCCTCTCATTCTCCCTGCTCTGGTGTTCCCCCCCTCTCATTCCCCCCTGCTCTGGTGTTCCCCCTCTCATTCCCCCTGCTCTGGCGTTTCCCCTCTCATTCCCCCTGCTCTGGCGTTCCCTCCTCTCATTCCCCCTGCTCTGGCGTTCCCCCTCTCATTCCCCCTGCTCTGGTGTTCCCCCCTCTCATTCCCCCTGCTCTGGTGTTTCCCCCCTCTCATTCCCCCTGCTCTGGTGTTTCCCCTCTCATTCCTCCTGCTCTGGTGTTTCCCCCCTCTCCTTCCCCCTGCTCTGGTGTCCCCCCCCTCTCATTTCCCCCCTGCTCTGGTGTTCCCCCCTCTCATTCCCCCTGCTCTGGTGTTCCCCCCTCTCATTCCCCCTGCTAAGGTGTTTCCCTTGTTATTGTTATTGTGGGATTGTCTCAGTGCTCTTCGCTGTATAAGGTGTGTATATATGTATGTATATATATATATATATATATATATATATATATATATATATATATATATATATATATATATATATATATATATATATATATATAAAGGTGAGAGCGTAGGTCTGTATACGGGAGGAAAAGCAGTGTAGGGGGTTGGAGAGAGGGGAGTGGGCAGAGGGCTTTAAGTTTGGCTTTTGTTTGTCTGCATTTTCAATTAGTAATATAAAAAATAAGTGTTGTTTTAGTTGAGTTTCAGTTATTCAGAAAAGTTTAGTTTTAGTTAAGGATGTCCCGATCAGCTTTTTGACTCCCGATCCGATCTGATTTTTTAAATATTGAAGGAAGGAATCACTGCACATGGGGAGCTCTGGTAATGACATTTAGAGCCTGTTTAGAGGCTTAAAACAGGTTTAAAACCTGCCCTGTTTAAGCCTGTTGGGTGCTAACGCTAGCAGGAGGCTAACACGGTGTAGGCAGCACCCATTGGTTTAGTTGTTCTCTACTGACAGCTCTCCACATTTACACACAACAGAGCTACGGGGGGGGGTATAGACCGGGATTCTCCTTTAAGAAAGACGGACATTTGTACTTGTTGCAGAGGGCTGCAAGATACGAGACTCTCTGGACGGACACTGGTGAGTGGCCGGGCCATGTTGGTATGAAAGTGCAGGGCGTGTGTGATTAAAGGAAGCGATCACTACAAGCTGATGTACGTAATCATCCATCCATCCATCTTCATCCGCTTATCCGGGGTCGGGTCGCGGGGGTAGCAGCTCCAGCAGGGGACCCCAAACTTCCCTTTCCCGGGCCACATTAACCAGCTCCGACTGGGGGATCCCGAGGCGTTCCCAGGCCAGGTTAGAGATATAATCCCTCCACCTAGTCCTGGGTCTTCCCCGAGGCCTCCTCCCAGCTGGACGTCCCTCCACCTAGTCCTGGGTCTCCCCCGAGGCCTCCTCCCAGCTGGACGTCCCTCCACCTAGTCCTGGGTCTTCCCCGAGGCCTCCTCCCAGCTGGACGTCCCTCCACCTAGTCCTGGGTCTCCCCCGAGGTCTCCTCCCAGCTGGACGTCCCTCCACCTAGTCCTGGGTCTCCCCCGAGGTCTCCTCCCAGCTGGACGTGCCTGGAACACCTCCCTAGGGAGGCGCCCAGGGGGCATCCTTACCAGATGCCCGAACCACCTCAACTGGTAATCAGAGTAAGACAATTGGGGTAAATGCCAATCCCTGATCTTTAAAAAAATAGAAGCCAAAATCGGGTCCGATACTGTCATCGGGACATCCCAGGTATTGTGTCTCAGAAGTATGTAGCTACATAATACATACAGAATACATGTTTAATGTACTGTAAGCTTCTGTAGTCCATCAGCCTGATACATGTTTGGTGAGATTTGAGGAACTGTGTGGCACTTGTTTGTACAATTTGAATACAAATCAGCTCTGGAAAGTAAACCTGTTCGATGTGACTCATTTCTCCGTCATGCTTTCCATCCTGTTTGTACTGGTTCACCACCATCACCACATCCTTCACTGTGTATTTCAGGAGGGTCAAACTGGAAATTAAGACTCACATTAAGGGCTGGACATGTAGAGTTCATTGACATGCTTTTATTTCATCGAAAAAGTCAAACATGTTTGACTTTATTATTGCATGTTAGTGCAGCTTTCTCACTTAAAAGTCAGCAAAATAAGTAACTTGGCCATCAAAGGAAATAGCGACAAAAACGTCAAAAAAAAACCCCGTCGGAAAACGGGCCAAAAACAATAGAAAAAGTGGTGAAAACGCAGAGAAAGAAAAGCCCCAAAAGCATCGACAAAAGTGACAAAAACTTCAGAAAAAGCAACTAAACATTGAAAAAGCTGCAACATCTAGGTGGGCAAACATGTATTGTGAAACTAAACTGATATGGGGGTTGGGGGGACAAAATCAGTCCTCCAAAGTACCCCTAGGGGGACACGTACCCCCTGCAGTCCTCCAGAGTACCCCTAGGGGGACACGTACCCCCTGCAGTCCTCCAAAGTACCCCTAGGGGGACACGTACCCCCTGCAGTCCTCCAAAGTACCCCTAGGGGGACACGTACCCCCTGCAGTCCTCCAGAGTACCCCTAGGGGGACACGTACCCCTGCAGTCCTCCAAAGTACCCCTAGGGGGACACGTACCCCCTGCAGTCCTCCAAAGTACCCCTAGGGGGACACGTACCCCTGCAGTCCTCCAAAGTACCCCTAGGGGGACACGTACCCCTGCAGTCCTCCAGAGTACCCCTAGGGGGACACGTACCCCCTGCAGTCCTCCAAAGTACCCCTAGGGGGACACGTACCCCTGCAGTCCTCCAAAGTACCCCTAGGGGGACACGTACCCCCTGCAGTCCTCCAAAGTACCCCTAGGGGGACACGTACCCCTGCGGTCCTCCAGAGTACCCCTAGGGGGACACGTACCCCCTGCAGTCCTCCAGAGTACCCCTAGGGGGACACGTACCCCTGCAGTCCTCCAGAGTACCCCTAGGGAGACACGTACCCCCTGCAGTCCTCCAGAGTACCCCTAGGGAGACACGTACCCCCTGCAGTCCTCCAGAGTACCCCTAGGGGGACACGTACCCCCTGCAGTCCTCCAAAGTACCCCTAGGGAGACACGTACCCCCTGCAGTCCTCCAGAGTACCCCTAGGGGGACACGTACCCCCTGCGGTCCTCCAGAGTACCCCTAGGGAGACACGTACCCCCTGCAGTCCTCCAAAGTACCCCTAGGGGGACACGTACCCCCTGCAGTCCTCTAAAGTACCCCTAGGGGAGACACGTACCCCTGCAGTCCTCCAGAGTACACCCTAAGGGGACACGTACCCCCTGCAGTCCTCCAGAGTACCCCTAGGGGGACACGTGCCCCCTGCGGTCCTCCAGAGCTCCCCTAGGGAGACACGTACCCCCTGCGGTCCTCCAGAGTACCTCTAGGGAGACACGTACCCCCTGCAGTCCTCCAGAGTACCTCTAGGGAGACACGTACCCCCTGCAGTCCTCTAAAGTACCCCTAGGGGACACGTACCCCCTGCGGTCCTCCAGAGTCATTGGTTAAAGAAACTGGAAGCTTAGCATCAGACTGTGTGTGACTATATACTGTCATATACTGTGGTACAAATGCAAACCACTTAACCAGGGATGCACTGAATCCAGGATTGGGCTTCTGATTGGGCTGAATATTGGGCTTTTTGACGGGGTTGGGTTTCTGCTGAACCCTACGCTGTCACTCCGCGCTACGCTGGTCGCCGTGATGACGGCGCCGTTGATTACAGGAAGGTGTTTACGTAGGTGGAGCTTCAATGCAGCAGGCTGAGAGGAAGTGGAAATGGAACTGGTGAGCAGAAAAAGTGTTGTTTGGCAGTACTTTCAGTCAAAAGAAGGCCATTCAAGTCCAGCTACATGTTCAATCTGCAATGCTGATTAGTCTGGTGGTGGCGAGGACCCTAAACAATACACAACATCACCGCTGTTACAACATCTGGTATGAAACATCTGGAAGAATACGAGCTGAGCATGAAGGAATCTACAGACAGCAGCCAGAATGCAGCAACTTCAGGTACGGCAAAGGAAGGACAGTCACTGGTTACTTCATTAATGTGTTGACTGTGTTCATGGACTGAGGACGGGACGAGGACTCAGCAGAACCTCAACCAGGGGGTTCAGGATTCAGCAGAACCTCAACCAGGGGGTTCAGGATTCAGCAGAACCCCAAAAATCTGGATTCAGTGCATACCTACTTTTGAACGTCCACATGTTCCACCAAAACCAGCTCCTTCCTGAGACTATTTAGCAGAGGCACCGTGGCTCCGTCTGGAGCTTAGCCCCGCCCACAATGATCGTGATTGGTTTAAAGAAATGTCAATAAACCAGAGCACGTTTTACTCCCAACCAGGAATGCTGTGTGGACTAGTCCAGACCCTCCTCCGCAGCGCTGCAGAGGAAGGTCTGGACTAGTCAGACCTTCTTCCACAGCGCTGTGGAGGAGGGTCTGACTAGTCCAGACCTTCCTCTGCAGCGCTGCAGAGGAGGGTCTGACTAGTGCTGTGGAGGAAGGTCTGACTAGTCCAGACCTCCGCTGTGGAGGAAGGTCTGACTAGTTAGACCTTCTTCCACAGTGGAGGAAGGTCTGACTAGTCCAGACCTTCCTCCACAGTGGAGGAAGGTCTGGACTAGTCAGACCTTCCTCCACAGCGCTGCGGAGGAAGGTCTGACTAGCGCTGTGGAGGAAGGTCTGACTAGTCCAGACCGCAGCGCTGTGGAGGAAGGTCTGACTAGTCCAGACCGCAGCGCTGCGAAAGAAGGTCTGACTAGTCCAGACCTTCCTCCGCAGCGCTGCAGAGGAAGGTCTGACTAGCGCTGCAGAGGAAGGTCTGACTAGCGCTGCAGAGGAAGGTCTGGACTAGTCCAGACCTTCCTCTGCAGCGCTGTGGAGGAGGGTCTGACTATGAGAGACTATGTGGTTAACAGAACGTATGACTCACGGAAACATGTTTATTTATTTATATTAATATTTATTTTAATAAACAGTTTATTAACGTAACAGCAGACTGACTGTTTCTCTTCTCTGGCAGAAGATGGAGGGATGACAGACGAGAGCCAACAGAGGAGCGCTGAGAGCCAGGTAGACTCAACATGTTACACTCATGAGATCTGAACAGAAACCTTTGATCTTAATACTCACCCACAAACACAACATGGTTGGAAAGTACATGTACTCCAGTACTGTACTCCAGTACTGGAGTACAGTACTGGAGTACAGTACCACATGTTGAGGTACTTGTACTTTACCTGAGTCTTACTAGTTACTTACTAGTTACTTTAGTTACTAGTTACTTTAGTTACTCCGCTACATTCATCTGTCACAGCTTTAGTTACTAGTTACTTTAGTTACTAGTTACCTTAGTTACTCCTCTACATGTGGTACTGGAGTACAGTACCACATGTTGAGGTACTTGTACTTTACTTGAGTCTTTTCTTTTCATGCCACTTTCTACTTCTACTCCACTACATTCATCTGTTCCAGCTTTAGTTACTAGTTACTTTAGTTACTAGTTACTTTAGTTACTCCACTACATTCATCTGTTCCAGCTTTAGTTACTAGTTACTTTAGTTACTAGTTACTTTAGTTACTCCACTACATTCATCTGTTCCAGCTTTAGTTACTAGTTACTTTAGTTACTAGTTACTTTAGTTACTCCACTACATTCATCTGTTCCAGCTTTAGTTACTAGTTACTTTAGTTACTCCACTACATTCATCTGTTCCAGCTTTAGTTACTAGTTACTTTAGTTACTCCACTACATTCATCTGTTCCAGCTTTAGTTACTAGTTACTTTAGTTACTCCGCTACATTCATCTGTTACAGCTTTAGTTACTAGTTACTTTAGTTACTCCACTACATTCATCTGTTACAGCTTTAGTTACTAGTTACTTTAGTTACTACTTACTTTAGTTACTCCACTACATTCATCTGTTCCAGCTTTAGTTACTAGTTACTTTAGTTACTAGTTACTTTAGTTACTCCGCTACATTCATCTGTTCCAGCTTTAGTTACTAGTTACTTTAGTTACTCCACTACATTCATCTGTTCCAGCTTTAGTTACTAGTTACTTTAGTTACTCCACTACATTCATCTGTTCCAGCTTTAGTTACTAGTTACTTTAGTTACTAGTTACTTTAGTTACTCCGCTACATTCATCTGTTCCAGCTTTAGTTACTAGTTACTTTAGTTACTAGTTACTTTAGTTACTCCACTACATTCATCTGTTCCAGCTTTAGTTACTAGTTACTTTAGTTACTCCGCTACATTCATCTGTTCCAGCTTTAGTTACTAGTTACTTTAGTTACTCCGCTACATTCATCTGTTCCAGCTTTAGTTACTAGTTACTTTAGTTACTAGTTACTTTAGTTACTCCGCTACATTCATCTGTTCCAGCTTTAGTTACTAGTTACTTTAGTTACTCCGCTACATTCATCTGTTACAGCTTTAGTTACTAGTTACTTTAGTTACTCCACTACATTCATCTGTTCCAGCTTTAGTTACTAGTTACTTTAGTTACTAGTTACTTTAGTTACTCCGCTACATTCATCTGTTCCAGCTTTAGTTACTAGTTACTTTAGTTACTCCACTACATTCATCTGTTCCAGCTTTAGTTACTAGTTACTTTAGTTACTCCGCTACATTCATCTGTTCCAGCTTTAGTTACTAGTTACTTTAGTTACTCCGCTACATTCATCTGTTACAGCTTTAGTTACTAGTTACTTTAGTTACTAGTTACTTTAGTTACTCCGCTACATTCATCTGTTCCAGCTTTAGTTACTAGTTACTTTAGTTACTAGTTACTTTAGTTACTCCGCTACATTCATCTGTTCCAGCTTTAGTTACTAGTTACTTTAGTTACTAGTTACTTTAGTTACTCCACTACATTCATCTGTTCCAGCTTTAGTTACTAGTTACTTTAGTTACTCCACTACATTCATCTGTTCCAGCTTTAGTTACTAGTTACTTTAGTTACTAGTTACTTTAGTTACTCCACTACATTCATCTGTTCCAGCTTTAGTTACTAGTTACTTTAGTTACTCGTTACTACATTCATCTAGTTCCAGCTTTAGTTACTAGTTACTTTAGTTACTCCACTACATTCATCTGTTCCAGCTTTAGTTA
>NC_135862.1:1528394-1530894 GCF_031162955.1 Sander vitreus
CGCTAAAGGGACGGCAATAGTCCCGACCAAGCGCGTTTACTTATAGCGCTAAAGGGACGGCAATAGTCCCGACCAAGCGCGTTTACTTATAGCGCTACAGGGACGGCAATAGTCCCGACCAAGCGCGGCGCTAAAGGGACGGCAATAGTCCCGACCAAGCGCGTTTACTTATAGCGCTAAAGGGACGGCAATAGTCCCGACCAAGGGCGTTTACTTATAGCGCTAAAGGGACGGCAATAGTCCCGACCAAGGGCGTTTACTTATAGCGCTAAAGGGACGTCAATAGTCCCGACCAAGCTCGTTTACTTATAGCGCTAAAGGGACGGCAATAGTCCCGACCACGTTTACTTATAGCGCTAAAGGGACGGCATAGTCCCGACCAAGCACGTTTACTTATAGCTCTAAAGGGACGTCAATAGTCCCGACCAAGCACGTTTACTTATAGCTCTAAAGGGACGGCAATAGTCCCGACCAAGCACGTTTACTTATAGCGCTAAAGGGACGGCATAGTCCCGACCAAGCACGTTTACTTATAGCTCTAAAGGGACGTCAATAGTCCCGACCAAGCACGTTTACTTATAGCTCTAAAGGGACGGCAATAGTCCCGACCAAGCACGTTTACTTATAGCGCTACAGGGACGGCAATAGTCCCGACCAAGGGCGTTTACTTATGGCGCTACAGGGACGGCAATAGTCCCGACCACGTTTACTTATAGCGCTAAAGGGACGGCAATAGTCCCGACCAAGCACGTTTACTTATAGCGCTAAAGGGACGGCAATAGTCCCGACCAAGCACGTTTACTTATAGCGCTAAAGGGACGGCAATAGTCCCGACCAAGCACGTTTACTTATAGCGCTAAAGGGACGGCAATAGTCCCGACCACGTTTACTCATAGCTCTAAAGGGACGGCAATAGTCCCGACCAAGCACTATCTTGGTGGACCAGCTCTGACTTAATGTCTGTTTCTAGGGAAACTTAGTCTCTGTTTGTGAATCCACAGGTGTGTTGTAACTCTTATGCTGCTAAAGGGACGGCAACAGTCCCGACCAAGCGCGTTTACTTATAGCGCTAAAGGGATGGCAATAGTCCCGACCAAGCGCGTTTACTTATAGCGCTAAAGGGACGGCAATAGTCCCGACCACGTTTACTTATAGCTCTAAAGGGACGGCAATAGTCCCGACCAAGCACTATCTTGGTGGACCAGCTCTGACTTAATGTCTGTTTCTAGGGAAACTTAGTCTCTGTTTGTGAATCCACAGGTGTGTTGTAACTCTTATGCTGGACTCAGTAAACTTTGCTTAACTGAACTCTTCGTCTCAGATGGTAAACTTAAGTCCAATGTAAGAAGGCGCAGGAATTAATACATTGGAGTCAGATTTGACAGGCCTCAGGGCCTTATTTTAGACATCCTTCCCTCTACACTGGGTAGCTCAGTTTGTAGAGCGCGGGCCCATATATAGAGGTGTTCCTCGACGCAGAGGCCAACCCGTTCTCGCTCCGAACTCGTAAAATCAGGACGTTTGGACAGTGGCTGTCAGCGTCTGATGCGACGAAAAAGGCGTCTTCCAGCGTGTTTGTGTAACGCACCGGGGAGAGCAGCAGTTAGAGAGGATTTAGAGAGGAGTATGTAAGGAGGTTTGGGGGGGTGGAGGGGTCAAACACAGGACTTTCACCCAGGAGAGCGGGGTTCATGTCATGCTTGCTATAGTCGCTTTTTTCTTTCCGACCCGTTCTTCCCGCGTGTCACAGAACCGTACGCCCACCCACGACCTTTTCCTTAACATAACTGTGGCAAATGGGACAGCAATAGTCCCGACCAAGCGCGTTTACTCATAGCGCTAAAGGGACGGCAATAGTCCCGACCAAGCACGTTTACTTATAGCACTAAAGGGACGTCAATAGTCCCGACCAAGCACGTTTACTCATAGCGCTAAAGGGACGGCAATAGTCCCGACCAAGCACGTTTACTTATAGCGCTAAAGGGACGGCAATAGTCCCGACCAAGCGCGTTTACTTATAGCTCTAAAGGGACGGCAATAGTCCCGACCAAGGGCGTTTACTTATAGCGCTAAAGGGACGTCAATAGTCCCGACCAAGCGCGTTTACTTATAGCTCTAAAGGGACGTCAATAGTCCCGACCAAGCGCGTTTACTTATAGCGCTAAAGGGACGTCAATAGTCCCGACCAAGCACGTTTACTTATAGCTCTAAAGGGACGTCAATAGTCCCGACCAAGCACGTTTACTTATAGCGCTAAAGGGACGTCAATAGTCCCGACCAAGCACGTTTACTTATAGCGCTAAAGGGACGTCAATAGTCCCGACCAAGCACGTTTACTTATAGCGCTAAAGGGACGTCAATAGTCCCGACCAAGGGCGTTTACTTATGGCGCTAAAGGGACGGCAATAGTCCTGACCAAGCGCGGCGCTAAAGGGACGGCAATAGTCCCGACCAAGCACGTTTACTTATAGCACTAAAGGGACGTCAATAGTCCCGACCA
>NC_135862.1:1538394-1553394 GCF_031162955.1 Sander vitreus
AGCCTGCATCTCTATTTAGACCAACCTTTTATTTTGCAATGAGTTAACCTTGGTCATCACTTCCTGTAGCGCCTTCACAATAAAGGTCTTTTCTTAGTTTCAGTTTTTTGTAAGCAGCAGTATGAGTAAAATTAATCAGTCTGTCTCTCTGTCTGTCTGTCTGTCTCTCTGTCTGTCTGTCCGTCTGTCCGTCTGTCTGTCTGTCTGTCTGTCTCTCTGTCTCTCTGTCTCCCTGCCTGTCTGTCTGTCTCCCTATCTGTCCGTCCATCTGGCTGGCTGGCTGTCTGTCTGCCTGTCTCCCTGTCTCCCTGTCTCCCTGTCCGTCTGTTTCTCTGTCTGTCTGTCTGTCTGTCTGCCTGTCTGTCCATCTGTCTGTCTGCCTGTCTGTCTGCCTGTCTCCCTGCCTGTCTGTCTGTCTGTCTCCCTGTCTTTCTCCCTGTCTCCCTGCCTGTCTCCCTGTCTGCCTTTCTGCCTGCCTGTCTCCCTGTCTCCCTGTCTCCCTGTCTGTCTCCCTGCCTGCCTGTCTGTCTGTCTCCCTGTCTGCCTTTCTGCCTGCCTGTCTGTCTGTCTCCCTGTCTTTCTCCCTGTCTGTCTCCCTGCCTGCCTGTCTGTCTCCCTTTCTCCCTGCCTGTCTGTCTCCCTACCTGTCTGTCTGTCTGTCTCCCTACCTGTCTGTCTGTCTCCCTGTCTGCCTTTCTGCCTGCCTGCCTGTCTGTCTGTCTCCCTTTCTGCCTTTCTGCCTGCCTGTCTGTCTGTCTCCCTGCCTGCCTGTCTGTCTGTCTCCCTGCCTGTCTGTCTGTCTGTCTCCCTACCTGTCTGTCTGTCTGCCTGTCTGTCTGTCTCCCTACCTGCCTGTCTGTCTGTCTCCCTACCTGTCTCCCTGTCTGCCTTTCTGCCTGCCTGTCTGTCTGTCTCCCTGCCTGCCTGTCTGTCTGTCTCCCTGCCTGTCTCCCTGCCTGTCTGTCTGTCTCCCTGCCTGTCTGTCTGTCTGTCTCCCTGCCTGTCTCCCTGCCTGTCTGTCTGTCAGGTTATCTCTGGGCGACTGGGCCGGCCCCCAGCTTCTGGGCGAGGTGTCATGGCCGCTGGTGTACGGCGTGGCCGTGGACCTGCTGGGCTCTGACCTCGTCCACAGATATGTTGCCGTGGAGACGTACTCCAGTCACAACTCTCCGTTCACACTCACCAAAACAGGTCCAGGATCAGTTCCTGTCTCTCTGTCACAAATATAATAAATATATCTGAAGTCTCTTTATATAGACCTTAGTGGTCCCCTAATACTGTATCTGAAGTCTCTTTTATATAGACCTTAGTGGTCCCCTAATACTGTATCTGAAGTCTCTTTTATATAGACCTTAGTGGTCCCTAATACTGTATCTGAAGTCTCTATATAGACCTTAGTGGTCCCCTAATACTGGATCTGAAGTCTCTATATAGGCCTTAGTGGTCCCCTAATACTGTATCTGAAGTCTCTTTTATATAGACCTTAGTGGTCCCCTAATACTGTATCTGAAGTCTCTTTTATATAGACCTTAGTGGTCCCCTAATACTATATCTGAAGTCTCTTTTATATAGACCTTAGTGGTCCCCTAATACTGTATCTGAAGTCTCTTTATATAGACCTTAGTGGTCCCCTAATACTGTATCTGAAGTCTCTTTTATATAGACCTTAGTGGTCCCCTAATACTGTATCTGAAGTCTCTTTATATAGACCTTAGTGGTCCCCTAATACTGTATCTGAAGTCTCTTTATATAGACCTTAGTGGTCCCCTAATACTGTATCTGAAGTCTCTTTTATATAGACCTTAGTGGTCCCCTAATACTGTATCTGAAGTCTCTTTTATATAGACCTTAGTGGTCCCCTAATACTGTATCTGAAGTCTCTTTATTTAGACCTTAGACCTTTGATTAAAACGTGTTTGCAGGAATCCCTCACAGCCCGCTCGCTGAGACAGGAGCCGTCGTTACTACATCGTTACTGCAGGTAACTCATCCATCATCCGTCCTTTTATCACCAGTGATGTCACTTCCTGTAATTCATAATGTGTTGTGTGTCTTCCAGCTGGCGGGGCGCCTGTGTGCAGAGGAAGAGGAGAAGTATGACTCAGTAAGTAACAGACGAGATGGAGATAGAACAGGATGCTTTGCTATAGACAGGTAGATAGGAAGGTAGGTAGGCTGACAGACAGACAGGTAGACAGGTAGGTAGGTAGGTAGGTAGGTAGGCTGACAGACAGACAGGTAGACAGGTAGGTAGGTAGGTAGGTAGGCTGACAGACAGACAGGTAGACAGGTAGGTAGGTAGGTAGGTAGGTAGGCTGACAGACAGACAGACAGGTAGACAGGTAGGTAGGTAGGTAGGTAGGCTGACAGACAGACAGGTAGATAGGAAGGTAGGTAGGCTGACAGACAGACAGGTAGACAGGTAGGTAGGTAGGTAGGCTGACAGACAGACAGGTAGACAGGTAGGTAGGTAGACGGACAGACAGACAGGTAGACAGGTAGGTAGGTAGGTAGACGGACAGACAGGTAGATAGGAAGGTAGGTAGGTAGGTAGACTGACAGACAGACAGGTAGACAGGTAGGTAGGTAGGTAGGTAGACTGACAGACAGACAGGTAGACAGGTAGGTAGGTAGACAGACAGACAGACAGGTAGGCAGGTAGGTAGGCAGGCAGAGCAGACAGACAGACAGGTAGACAGGTAGGTAGGTAGGCAGGTAGACTGACAGACAGACAGACAGGCAGACAGGCAGGTAGGTAGGCAGGTAGACTGAGAGACAGACAGACAGGTAGACAGGTAGATAGGAAGGTAGGTAGACTGACAGACAGACAGGTAGACAGGTAGGTAGGTAGGTAGACTGACAGACAGACAGGTAGACAGGTAGGTAGGTAGGTAGGTAGGTAGGTAGACGGACTGACAGACAGACAGGTAGACAGGTAGGTAGACGGACAGACAGACAGGTAGACAGGTAGGTAGGTAGGTAGGTAGACGGACAGACAGACAGGTAGGTAGGTAGATAGGAAGGTAGGTAGGTAGATGGACAGACAGACAGACAGACAGGTAGGTAGGTAGGTAGGTAGACGGACAGACAGACAGACAGACAGGTAGGTAGGTAGGTAGGTAGACGGACAGACAGACAGATAGGTAGATAGGTAGGCAGGTAGGTAGGTAGGTAGGTAGGTAGGTAGATGGACAGACAGACAGACAGGTAGGTAGGCAGGTAGGTAGACGGACAGACAGACAGACAGATAGACAGACAGACAGACAGGTAGGTAGGTAGGGAGGTAGATAGACAGACAGACAGACAGACAGGTAGGTAGGTAGGTAGGTAGATAGACAGACAGACAGGTAGGTAGGTAGGTAGATGGACAAACAGACAGACAGTCAGACAGACAGGTAGGTAGGTAGGTAGACTGACAGACAGACAGACAGACAGGTAGGAAGGTAGGTAGGTAGACGGACAGACAGACAGACAGACAGACAGACAGGTAGGCAGGTAGGTAGACAGGCAGGTAGGCAGGTAGATAGACAGACAGACAGACAGACAGACAGGCAGGTAGGTAGGTAGGCAGACAGACAGACAGACAGGCAGACAGGCAGGCAGGCAGGTAGGCAGGCAGACAGACAGACAGACAGGCAGATAGGCAGGCAGGCAGACAGACAGACAGACAGACAGACAGGTAGGTAGGTAGGCAGGTAGACTGACAGACAGACAGACAGACAGGTAGGTAGGTAGGTAGGTAGACTGACGGACAGACAGACAGACAGACAGGTAGGAAGGTAGGTAGGTAGACAGGTAGGTAGGTAGGTAGACGGACAGACAGACAGACAGACAGACAGGTAGGTAGATAGGTAGGTAGGTAGGTAGACGGACAGACAGACAGACAGACAGGTAGGTAGGTAGGTAGACGGACAAACAGACAGACAGACAGACAGGTAGGTAGGTAGGTAGACAGATAGATAGGTAGAGAGACAGACAGCAAACAGGTATGTAGGTATTAGGTAAACGGACGGACAGGTAGGTAGGTAGGTAGACAGACAGACAGACAGACAGACAGACAGACAGGTAGGAAGGTAGGTAGGTAGACAGGTAGGTAGGTAGGTAGGTAGATAGAAGGAAAGACAGACAGACAGACAGACAGACAGACAGACAGGTAGGTAGGTAGGTAGGTAGGTAGGTAGGTAGACGGACAGACAGACAGGTAGGTAAGTAGGTAGGTAGACAGATAGATAGGTAGAGAGACAGACAGCAAACAGGTATGTAGGTAATTAGGTAAACGGACGGACAGGTAGGTAGGTAGGTAGACGGACAGACAGACAGACAGACGGACAGGTAGACAGACAGGCAGACAGACAGGTAGACAGACAGGTAGACGGAAAGATAGGTAGGTGGGTAAGTTGGTAAACGGACGGACGGACAGGTTGGTAGCACATTAAAACCATACAAAACAGCAGCTTTTCAGAGTGTGTGTGACGTTGTTCAGAGGGATAGCGGCCCGACTCCACTCTGTGTGTTGATTCCAACGGGAGAAGTGAACGTGAACACAGATTATCGCTCTGTACTCCCCAAAGGAGCCATTCCTCACAAGCCACATATCTCCAGAACATTCTGGCACTAAAATGGCATTTTTATGGACGGACACATCAGGAGAAAATGATCTTCACGCCAGCTGTTTTTCTCCGTCTCAGGAACAAACTCTCCGAGAACCAAACGTCAGCTAACGTTTGTGAACGCCCTAACAAAACTAATCTCTGTGATGCTAAATATGTCTTTTAGCTGTTCAAGTATCTCCTGTTAGGCTAACATTAGTACTTTTACTGCAGTAAAGTAACTGAGTAGTTCTTCCATCACTGCTAGAAACTGAAAACGTCTCAGAAACAAACGTTGTTTTTTTGTTTGCAGGTGTTGAATGTCATCCGAAGGCTCTGCAACAAGGAGCACGCCAACTTAAACTGCACCAGGTACTGATTCTGCAAACAGACCCGCAGTCACACTATGGCTCAAATATAACAGAGGGTGAAGTCTGATGATGATATTCCATATTTTTCTGCTTTAATACCCAACTAAGTATAAGACTAAGGGTCCTATTTTAACGACCTGAGGGCACGGCGTGAAGCGCCTGGTGCAGGTGTGTTTAGGGCGTGTCCTAATCCACTTTTGCTAGTTTGACGGCAGTAAAAAGGGTCCGTGTGCCGGGCGCATGGTTCTAAAGGGTTGACCTTAGTGTCTTCATTAATCAGAGGTGTGTTCTGGGCGTAACATGCAATCAACCAATCAGAGATCATCTCCCATTCCCTTTAAAAGCCAGGCGCGTTTGGACCTTGGAGCATTGCTGTTATGATGGAGGATTTTCACCGTAATATTTGTATCTGTAATCTTCTGCATGTGTGTGTGTGTGTGCTCCCTGTGTGTGTGTGTGTGTGTGTGTGTGTGTGTGTGCTGCTGTGCGTCCCTGTGTGTGTAACAAGCATAGTGTGCACGTGCTGTGCACGAGTCTAGGAGCATTTTACTAATGCTCTGTTAAAATAACAATGAGATGCTGCGTTATTGACTTTAGACCAGGTTTTTGATGGTCAATGGTGCCATCACTTCCCACTGCCTCAAGATAGGAATACGCCCAGAATGCACCTGAACACACCTCCCTGTAAGAACAGTACGCCCAGAATGCACCTGAACACACCTCCCTGTAAGACCAGTACGCCCAGAATGCACCTGAACACACCTCCCTGTAAGACCAGCACGCCCAGAATGCACCTGAACACACCTCCCTGTAAGACCAGCACGCCCAGAATGCACCTGAACACACCTCCATGTAAGACCAGCACGCCCAGAATGCACCTGAACACACCTCCCTGTAAGACCAGCACGCCCAGAATGCACCTGAACACACCTCCCTGTAAGACCAGCACGCCCAGAATGCACCTGAACACACCTCCCTGTAAGACCAGCACGCCCAGAATGCACCTGAACACACCTCCCTGTAAGACCAGCACGCCCAGAATGCACCTGAACACACCTCCATGTAAGACCAGCACGCCCAGAATGCACCTGAACACACCTCCATGTAAGACCAGCACGCCCAGAATGCACCTGAACACACCTCCCTGTAAGACCAGCACGCCCAGAATGCACCTGAACACACCTCCCTGTAAGACCAGCATGGGCCACAGATGGGCGCAGGTGCATTTGCTATTTAAACGACGTGGGCGCTGGACGGGAAACTGACAACTGCGTCGGTCTTAAACTAGCAAAGACACTTGCGTCGGGCTTTACGCTGCGCTGGGTGCGAGAAAGGGCCCTTTGTGGGACGCAGGCTGTCTGATCGCAGCCTTTTTGTCTTTATTTATATGCTTACTGCTCGTTTTTATTTGTATTCTATGTAAAGCGGCTTTGAGGACTTCGAAAAATGCTTTAAAAATCCAATGTGTTATTATTATTAACATATTTATTTGAATATAAATGTACACGTGAGAGTCTATAACTTAGTGTCTCCACTGAGGTACATTTTGTTTGTGTGGATGCAGTAAAGTGAGTTCTCTTGTTGTTGTTGTTGTTGTGATGTTTAGCTATCAGAGCAGCAGGAAGGCCAGTGTCAGACTCCACGCTCTGTCCTTCTACCTGCAGGAGAAAAAGGTAAAACATCCTTTAAAGGAACACGCCGACTTATTGGGACTTTATTCCCCGTATCCCCCAGAGTTAGATAAGTCCAGACATACCCTTCTCATCTCTGTGCGTGTTGTTACTGTCTGACGGCCCCACCGCTAGCCTAGCTTAGCACAGATCCTGGAGGTAACTGGCTCCATCTAGCCTAGCTTAGCACAGATCCTGGAGGTAACTGGCTCCATCTAGCCTAGCTTAGCACAGATCCTGGAGGTAACTGGCTCCATCTAGCCTAGCGTAGCACAGATCCTGGAGGTAACCTGCTCCAACTAGCCTAGCTTAGCACAGATCCTGGAGGTAACTGGCTCCAACTAGCCTAGCTTAGCACAGATCCTGGAGGTAACCTGCTCCAACTAGCCTAGCTTAGCACAGATCCTGGAGGTAACTGGCTCCAACTAGCCTAGCTTAGCACAGATCCTGGAGGTAACCTGCTCCAACTAGCCTAGCTTAGCACAGATCCTGGAGGTAACTGGCTCCATCTAGCCTAGCTTAGCACAGATCCTGGAGGTAACCGGCTCCATCTAGCCTAGCTTAGCACAGATCCTGGAGGTAACTGGCTCCAACTAGCCTAGCTTAGCACAGATCCTGGAGGTAACTGGCTCCATCTGTGCTAAGCTAGGCTAGATGGAGCCGGGTATGGACGTATCTAACTCTTGGTGAATAAGCTAAAGTCCCAAGAAGTCGGCATGTTCCTTTAAACATAATATTTTTCAGCCTCCCTGACCGTCGTCTCCTCTCTAACTAATCTTCTGCGTTCCAGTGTTTTCCAGAGAAGACGGACATTAATGCAGCTTTGGATCTAATGATGCAGGTAAAACACCACGTTTAGTTTAGTTTAGTTTCCTCCGCATTGGTTCCATATACGCCGCACTTTCGCCGCTTAAATTGCTGATTTCTGCGCAAAATACGCGGGGCTTGCATGATGTCATAATCCCCGCATTTTCGTTGCAAAAAAGTCCCAAATATCTCAGCAGAAAGATGAGAAATGTTGTTTACTTCACACAAGAGCAGCTGTTCCCCTGCTGCCATGAGAACGTTATGAAGTGAAGTTATGAAGCGACGTGATGAAGTGATGTTATGAAGCGACGTTATGTAGGGACGTTATGAAGCGACGTTATGAAGCGACGTTATGAAGCGACGTTATGAAGGGACGTTATGAAGCGACGTTATGAAGGGACGTTATGAAGCGACGTTATGAAGCGACGTTATGAAGCGACGTTATGAAGCGACGTTATGAAGGGACGTTATGAGGTGACGTCATGAAGCGACGTTATGAAGCGACGTCATGAAGTGACGTTATGAAGCGACGTTATGAAGCGACGTCATGAAGCGACGTCATGAAGCGACGTCTCTTCATGACGTCATGAAGCGACGTCATGAAGCGACGTCTCTTCATGACGTCATGAAGCGACGTCATGAAGCGACGTCATGAAGCGACGTCATGAAGCGACGTCATGAAGCGACGTCATGAAGAGACGTCATGAAGCGACGTAATGAAGCGACGTCATGAAGCGACGTCATGAAGAGACGTCATGAAGTGACGTCATGATGCGACGTCATGAAGCGACGTCATGAAATGACGTCATGAAGCGACGTCATGAAGCGACGTCATGAAGCGACGTCATGAAGCGCCATCTAAAAAGCTGTAAACCCCACGATGAAACCACAGTTTCTGCAAGTTCCCGCAGTTTCATCACATACAATTGCATAAATATCCGGCATTTTCCATCACATTTTTTAAGAAAACGTGACGCATAATTAAGGATTTTAGCCCAAAACAATCACAAAAACACTACCAGACTCTCTGTTCACGTCACCAAACATAACTTATGTTAAAATAAATACTGTACTCTCTCTGAGTGGTCTCCTAGTTTGTCCCTGTAATGCTTGAAAGTAGTTTCTCATTTCAGTGTAATCTGAGTTTTCTCTATAACCGAAAATAAGAAGATTTAAACATAAAAAATATAAAACCTCCGTTTTTTTCATTTTTTTTTCACAGAATAAAAATAAAATAAATGAATTGTTTCCGTGCCAATAATACAAAGTCTACAGGATTCAAAAACATCATTTTTATATATCTTTGATATTTAAAAATATTATTTTTTTTAATGATATTTGTTATCACGTTGTCTGTACTGTGTGACAGTGCGCCTCCACGGAGATCACCTGTGAATCTGGTGCAGCCATGGCCGCCTCGCTGGCCAATGGCGGCCTCTGTCCGCTGTCAGGTGACCAGGTGCTGTCCCCAGCAGCAACACGCTGTATGCTGTCCGTGATGCAGGTGGCCGGGATGAAGGATTACTCCTCCACCTTCCACTTCAAGGTCAGTTATTCATAGGGTTGGGCATCCTGACAAACCAGCCCCACATCCAGATGTTGGGTCTGGGAACTCCCCATTGGCTGGGCTCAATGCGAGGGGCGGGATAAACGGTTGTCTTTCAAATTCCCTCTGCACCAATAGGATAGCTCTACAACCAATCAGAGCAGAGCTAGCTGATAGATTCCACTCTAAACTCTGAACACATCTTCCTTTTTTAAGAATGACTTCAGGGCCGTTCTTTGTTCTTTTCTCAAAGAAAAGCTGAACTCCAAGTCTTCCAGAGACGCTGTTCACCAGCAGCAGCAGAAGCCATAAGCCCCGCCCACCCACTCTATACACGATGTGATTGGCCTGACCAGAGTTTGGTTTTTCCAGCTCTCAAGCCAACGGAGAGCTGCTAGACGACCCTGGCTGCAAGTACATTTGCTGTCTCTAGGGTGGTCTAGCTTTCTAGGCTAAGGGTTGGGTATCCTTTGGGTTTTTTCCGATACCGGTGCTAAAACGATACTTTTTAAAAAGATTTCCTATTTAAAAAAGAATAAAGGAGCACAAAACAACAGTCTGCGACAGTTAAAGGTGCAGTAGGTGAGGGCCTGCCCACTGCCACACAGTGGCTGGTGGTCAATAAAGTTAACTTCATGCCCTATGTATGTCACATTGTATATGTGGTATTTTTGTGTATGTGTTGTCAACCCGTTCTCATTCCGAACTCGTAAAATAAGGACGTTTGGACAGTGGCTGTGGTTGGGGGGGTGGATGGGTCAAATGGGACGGCAATAGTCCCGACCAAGCGCGTTTACTTATAGCGCTAAAGGGACGTCAATAGTCCCGACAAAGCGTGTTTACTTATAGCGCTAAAGGGACGTCAATAGTCCCGACCAAGCACGTTTACTTATAGCGCTAAAGGGACGGCAATAGTCCCGACCAAGCGCGTTTACTTATAGCTTTAAAGGGACGTCAATAGTCCCGACCAAGCTCGTTTACTTATAGCGCTAAAGGGACGGCAATAGTCCCAACCAAGCACGTTTACTTATAGCGCTAAAGGGACGTCAATAGTCCCGACCAAGCACGTTTACTTATAGCGCTAAAGGGACGGAAATAGTCCCGACCAAGCACGTTTACTTATAGCGCTAAAGGGACGTCAATAGTCCCGACCAAGCGCGTTTACTTATAGCGCTAAAGGGACGTCAATAGTCCCGACCAAGCGTGTTTACTTATAGCGCTAAAGGGACGGCAATAGTCCCAACCAAGCACGTTTACTTATAGCGCTAAAGGGACGTCAATAGTCCCGACCAAGCGCGTTTACTTATAGCGCTAAAGGGACGTCAATAGTCCCGACTAGCGCGTTTACTTATAGCGCTAAAGGGGACGGCAATAGTCCCGACCAAGCGTTTACTTATAGCGCTAAAGGGGACGTCAATAGTCCCGACCAAGCACGTTTACTTATAGCGCTAAAGGGGACGTCAATAGTCCCGACCAAGCACGTTTACTTATAGCGCTAAAGGGGACGTCAATAGTCCCGACCAAGCGCGTTTACTTATAGCGCTAAAGGGGACGTCAATAGTCCCGACCAAGCGTGTTTACTTATAGCGCTAAAGGGGACGTCAATAGTCCCGACCAAGCGCGTTTACTTATAGCGCTAAAGGGGACGTCAATAGTCCCGACCAAGCGCGTTACTTATAGCGCTAAAGGGGCGTCAATAGTCCCGACCAAGCTCGTTTACTTATAGCGCTAAAGGGGCGTCAATAGTCCCGACCAAGCGCGTTTACTTATAGCGCTAAAGGGCGTCAATAGTCCCGACCAAGCGCGTTTACTTATAGCGCTAAAGGGGCGTCAATAGTCCCGACCAAGCGCGTTTACTTATAGCGCTAAAGGGGCGTCAATAGTCCCGACCAAGCGTGTTTACTTATAGCGCTAAAGGGGCGTCAATAGTCCCGACCAAGCACGTTTACTTATAAGCGCTAAAGGGGCGTCAATAGTCGACCAAGCACGTTTACTTATAGCGCTAAAGGGGCGTCAATAGTCCCGACCAAGCGCGTTTACTTATAGCGCTAAAGGGGCGTCAATAGTCCCGACCAAGCGCGTTTACTATAGCGCTAAAGGGGCGTCAATAGTCCCGACCCAGCGTTTACTTATAGCGCTAAAGGGGCGTCAATAGTCCCGACCCAGCGTTTATAAGCGCTAAAGGGGCGTCAATAGTCCCGACCAAGCGCGTTTACTTATAGCGCTAAAGGGGCGTCAATAGTCCCGACCAAGCGTTTACTTATAGCGCTAAAGGGACGTCAATAGTCCCGACCAAGCGTGTTACTTATAGCGCTAAAGGGGCGTCAATAGTCCCGACCAAGCGCGTTTACTTATAGCGCTAAAGGGGCGTCAATAGTCCCGACCAAGCACGTTTACTTATAGCGCTAAAGGGGCGTCAATAGTCCCGACCAAAGCGCGTTACTTATAGCGCTAAAGGGGCGTCAATAGTCGACCAGCGTTTACTTATAGCGCTAAAGGGGCGTCAATAGTCGACCAAAGCCCGTTACTTAGCGCTAAAGGGCGGCAATAGTCCCGACCAAGCGCGTTACTTATAAGCTAAAGGGGCGTCAATAGTCCCGACCAAGCACGTTTACTTATAGCGCTAAAAGGGGCGTCAATAGTCGACCGACCACGTTGCCCTAGCGCTAAAGGGGCGCAATAGTCCCGACCAGCGTTTATAGCGCTAAAGGGGCGTCAATAGTCCCGACCAAGCACGTTTACTTATAGCGCTAAAGGGGCGACAATAGTCCCGACCAAGCGCGTTTACTTATAGCGCTAAAGGGGCGTCAATAGTCGACCAAGCGCTTTATAGCGCTAAAGGGGCGCAATAGTCCCGACCAAACACGTTTACTATAGCGCTAAAGGGGCGTCAATAGTCGACCAGCACGTTTACTTATAGCGCTAAAGGGACGTCAATAGTCCCGACCAAGCACGTTTACTCATAGCGCTAAAGGGACGACAATAGTCCCGACCAAGCACGTTTACTTATAGCGCTAAAGGGACGACAATAGTCCCGACCAAGCACGTTTACTTATAGCGCTAAAGGGACGTCAATAGTCCCGACCAAGCACGTTTACTTATAGCGCTAAAGGGACGTCAATAGTCCCGACCAAGCACGTTTACTTATAGCGCTAAAGGAGACTTTTAGCGTCAATAAGAACGACAAAGGCACCTGACCAAGCATCAATATTTTACAAGATGGGTGTGAGAACGTGTTGATGTTGTGGTTGTTTTGTGTGGACCCCAAGAAGAGTAGCTGCTACTGAAGATCCGAAAGACAGAATAAAGAAAGAAAGAAAGAGAGGTTAATACATGCAGGACTCCCCCGGTTACTAACGCAGTTCTCAAAAAAAGTGCCTCAGAACACACCGAAGAGACGAGACGTTGCTTTTATTTTGAAGAGTCCATGTTGAATATGTTTCCGTTGGCAGACGTCGGTACCGGCCGTGTCGAGCAGCCGTGGCGCCCTGCTGGCGGTGGTTCCCGGGGTTTTGGGTCTGATGGCGTTCTCTCAGGAGACGGACGCCTGCGGAAATCCCTGGAGGGCCGTCCACTTCTGCCAGGTGACACCTCTCTCTCTGATTGGCTAACAGGCAGCAGGAAGCAGAAATATGTAATATAGGAAACACCCTGATTTATATGTTATATGGTATTCCACCTTCTTCCCCCTCTCATTCCCCCTGCTCTGGTGTTTCCCCCTCTCATTCCCCCTGCTCTGGTGTTCCCCCCTCTCATTCCCCCTGCTCTGGTGTTCCCCCCTCTCATTCCCCCTGCTCTGGTGTTTCCCCCTCTCATTCCCCCTGCTCTGGTGTTCCCCCCTCTCATTCCCCCTGCTCTGGTGTTCCCCCCTCTCATTCCCCCTGCTCTGGTGTCCCCCCTCTCATTCCCCCTGCTCTGGTGTTTCCCCCCTCTCATTCCCCCTGCTCTGGTGTTCCCCCCTCTCATTCCCCCTGCTCTGGCGTCCCCCCTCTCATTCCCCCCTGCTCTGGTTTTCCCCCCTCTCATTCCCCTGCCTCTCATTCCCCCTCTCATTCCCCTGCTCTGGTGTTTCCCCCTCTCATTCCCCCTGCTCTGGCGTTCCCCCTCTCATTCCCCCTGCTCTGGCGTTCCCCCCTCTCATTCCCCCTGCTCTGGTTTTCCCCCTCTCTCATTCCCCTGCTCTCTCATTCCCCCCCTCTCATTCCCCCCTGCTCTGGTGTTTCCCCCTCTCATTTCCCCCTGCTCTGGTGTCTCCCCTCTCATTCCCCCTGCTCTGGTGTTCCCCCTCTCATTCCCCCTGCTCTGGCGTTTCCCTCTCATTCCCCCTGCTCTGGTGTCTCCCCTCTCATTCCCCCTGCTCTGGTGTTCCCCCCTCTCATTCCCCCCTGCTCTGGTGTTCCTCCCTCATTCCCCCCTGCTCTGGTGTTTCCCCTCTCATTCCCCCTGCTCTGGCGTTTCCCCCTCTCATTCCCCCTGCTCTGGTGTTTCCCCCTCTCATTCCCCCTGCTCTGGCGTTTCCCCCCTCTCATTCCCCCTGCTCTGGTTTTCCCCCCTCTCATTCCCCCTGCCTCTCATTCCCCCCTCTCATTTCCCCCTGCTCTGGTGTTTCCCCCTCTCATTCCCCCTGCTCTGGTGTTTCCCCCTCTCATTCCCCCTGCTCTGGCGTTCCCCCTCTCATTCCCCCTGCTCTGGTTTTCCCCCCTCTCATTCCCCCTGCTCTCTCATTCCCCCCTCTCATTCCCCCTGCTCTGGTGTTTCCCCCCTCTCATTCCCCCTGCTCTGGTGTTCCCCCCTCTCATTCCCCCTGCTCTGGCGTTTCCCCCTCTCATTCCCCCTGCTCTGGCGTGTCCCCCTCTCATTCCCCCCTGCTCTGGCGTCCCCCTCTCGTTCCCCCCTGCTCTGGTGTTCCCCCTCTCATTCCCCCTGCTCTGGTGTTCTCCCCTCTCATTCCCCCCTGCTCTGGCGTTCCCCCTCTCATTCCCCCTGCTCTGGTGTTCCCCCCTCTCATTCCCCCTGCTCTGGGCGTGTTAGTTTGAACAGAGATTAGTTCTTCTACTGGTGTAAATGGAGCCTCACTTGGCTATTAAGCTGATTCTGATTCTGTTTTTTTTTTTTTTGTTTGTTTGTAGGAGCTGATTTCCACATTCCAGCTGCACAGTTTTGACATCCGGACTCCGTTCAGACAGATCCTGGCCTACAGACAGTGGAAGGCTGAATCTGAGGTCAGTTCTGCTGTTTCTTCCTGATCCCAGAGTGCTTTACAGACTGTGATGGAAGTTTCTGTTCAGCGAGGGAGGAATTTGGGTGAAGAAGAGACCTTGTTGAAACAAAATAAAGACAGGCTGCAAACTGGATTAAAAGTTTAGGTATTCGGTGGAAGGGTTTAATTATTTTCTCGAGAGAACAACCAAACAATGACAAGAACAGCAATTCACAATGAACAGAGTTACAAAGTGACAGCCGATCTGTGCCTCGCGTAACATATGACATCTCCTTATATCCCATTTTCCCAGCAGAAACACGACCATGTTGGGAAGACATTTTAATCTTGAACACTGCTGTCTAAAGCTGTCCCTGTACATCTGTCTAGTGCGTAAAAAGTCCTTCAATAGGAGTCAGGAATTTATCTCGTCTACAGATTGGTTCAGGCTCCAACCTTAAGTTCGGGCAAACTGACCTTTGCATATCTCTGGAGGCGCCTGTGTTTTGTTACCATTTGCTTACAGTTGGAGAATTACAGGGTCATAACATTTTCAGCTGTCTTCAACACTGGAGGACTTACTTTCAGGAAATATCTTTAGGAGACACATGTTTCAGAGGCATATTTTAAGGATCTACTTATAATTAAAAATTACTCAATAGATGAACAATCATTGTTAAGAAAATCATGGTCTATGTAATTTTTCCATTACAAGACTCACCATCTAGCTTCAGGATCACACTGGGAAAACGCCACAAAACATTGAATACAAGGTGTTTTTTGTGTGCTTGTAATAAGTAAAACAATCTGCCAGTGG
>NC_135862.1:1572271-1584771 GCF_031162955.1 Sander vitreus
AGTATAGTATGTCTAAAAAGTCATAAAAAGTCATAGTATAGTAGGTCTAAAAAGTCATAAAAAGTCATAGTATAGTATGTCTAAAAAGTCATAAAAAGTCATAAAAAGTCATAGTATAGTATGTCAAAAAAGTCATAAATAGTCATAGTATAGTATGTCGAAAATGTTTGTGTTTTCTGGGCATTTGTTGTATTTTCTGTGTACTGCGTGGTACTTACAGCAGGATGAAGAGTTTGAGCAGCTGGTACTCCATTTGACCCAGTTCAGGTACTGGTTCTGTCAGCAGGATCTTCTCTGTTTCCAAACTGCTGTCTACACACAAACACACACAAATATACAGAAAAATATCCTTATTCATATTGTTATCTATTTGATTTCAGCCTTGATGTGTATTCATTTTCTGCAGACAGAGTAGTACAGGGTTTCCCCCGCCATTATAACGTTAGAGAAGCGAGCTTTTGACCGGGAGGTCGCCAGTTCAATCCCCAGACCGACAGGATAAAAAATAAAAGACGCCAAGTGTGAACATAGCCTTAAAAAGCATTAAATGTGGGTGCCCGGATAGCACAGTTGGTAGAGCGTGCGCCCATGTATAGAGGTGCAGCGGGCCGCAGGTTTGACTGCGACCTGCTGTTCTTTGCTGCATGTCATTCCCCCCCCCCCTCTGCCCTTTCATGGCTTCAGCTGTCCTGTCGAATAAAGCATTAAATGTGATTGTTGAAAAGCGTGCAGCCAGGCTGTGATTGGCAGGTGGGCGGGCCTACCTGTGAGCGTGTGCGTGCTGAAAGGCGTGTCTGCGACGAGGTCGGGGGAGGAGTTTCCCAGCAGGTCCGGGAGCGAGGAGGAGACAGCAGGGAGCGACGGCTTCCTCCTCCACTTCAGCACCTCCGGAAACTCGTCCTGACAGAGACAACAACAGACAGCTCTTCAAATAAACTGCACTTCGGTTAGTCATCATGAGGGCTGCAGTAATCTCAAAACAGAAACCCAAAGAGAGATCATGTGACTTCAGTGGTTGCGTCCAGAATCCCACAATAATGTTTGGTGCCCTGTTGTAACGATCTGAGCCTGGCGTGAAGCGCCTGGCGTAGGTGCGTTTAGGGCGTGTCCATGTCCACTTTTGCTAGTTTGACGGCTAGTAAGACCAGCACGCCCAGAATGCACCTGAACACACCTCCCTGTAAGACCAGCACGCCCAGAATGAACCTGAACACACCTCCCTGTAAGACCAGCACGCCCAGAATGTACCTGAACACACCTCCCTGTAAGACCAGCACGCCCAGAATGCACCTGAACACACCTCCCTGTAAGACCAGCACGCCCAGAATGCACCTGAACACACCTCCCTGTAAGACCAGCACGCCCAGAATGCACCTGAACACACCTCCCTGTAAGACCAGCACGCCCAGAATGCACCTGAACACACCTCCCTGTAAGACCAGCACGCCCAGAATGCACCTGAACACACCTCCCTGTAAGACCAGCACGCCCAGAATGCACCTGAACACACCTCCCTGTAAGACCAGCACGCCCAGAATGCACCTGAACACACCTCCCTGTAAGACCAGCATGGGCCACAGATGGCTGCAGGTGCATTTGCTGTTTAAACGACGTAGACGCTGGACGGGAAACTGACAACTGGGTCGGTCTTAAACTAGCAAAGACACTTGCGTGCGAGATAGGGCCCTGAGTAGCTAAAACAGTTTGTGAGATCGTACGTGGATTGCATACTATTTCCAGTAAAATATGACGGTATGCAAACTCTGGACACTATGCCGGCATAAGTATCCCACAATGCAATACGGTAAAAACAACAACATTCATAACAGACAAACTGACAGAAACCCAGGAGCTCTGCGACGTCAACAACGCTGTAATTTACATTTCTACACATTTAAACGACTGTTGGTGTAGTTATTCACCTCTTACAGTAACTTAAGCGTTATCCGGTGATGGCTGAGCGTTACTGAGCAGCCTCCAACTGAGCTTGAAGACGTAGATGTGACGTGAGCAACCTGTCTGAAAGTTGGAAGTCTTCTGGTAGCTGTGCCAAGAGAAATCTCAATCATTCCCAATCTAGCAGAGACGGAGAGCGTAGGTATATGTAAGGAGATAACATAGACACAGGCTCATTATTGATCACTAAAATGATAGTTAACATTAGTCATTACACTTAAACAGCTGATGGAAGTCCAAACTGCCTGAGAGCTTCTCCTGTACTATACGGTAACTCCTCTACTATGAGACAGGAAGTCTCGTGGTTATGACCCAATCGTTAGCCTATTGTTATAAAAACGTCTGCTACGGAGCCATAACGTGAGCTACAAGGTAATGGAGCCTTTTATACATTGTCGTGTTTCTTTAGAAATAAACAACGGACAAATAGAGTCTTTAAACGCTTCAGATGTAAAGGTATTCTCTGTCAAAGTGACGTCAGAATGAATGGCAGTCAATGGGATGCTAACGGGATGCTAACGGGAGGTGGTGACTTGGTAGCATCAAAATGGCGCCATGGGAGGTTCGAGCTCTGAAGCGAAGCTGACCCTCTTGGAAAAGATACACATACTGCGATACCTAACGACAGCAAACATACTGAGTCTGTAGAGCAGAGGAGGAGATTGTGGTCACAACCTTTTGTCTGTTTTTTATGGGATGTTAATGAATGGGACATTACCATGGAGAGAGAGCTGGGCTCCTCCAGGTACTGCTTCAGACTCAGACTCTTCCCGTTCACCTGCAAACAGACAGGCAGTCAGCATGAACACCTGGACTACGTTCTGTAACATTAACGGGAATGATTGACTCCGATCCACAGACCTGCAGGTGAGTGCAGATCCTCCGGAGGACGTCGTAGACGCTGTCTCTGGACAGCAGGGACACAAACACGTACTGCACGGAGACACAAACCAGCTTCAACTTCATATTTCATTCTTATTGTCATGCTTTCAGACTCACAGGGTCTTTAATAAAGAATCAAATATTGGGCCTCATTCACTAACACCTTCCTAAGTTTTTTTCTTAAATTTGTTCTTAAAGGTCCTATGACATGCTGCTTTTTATGCTCTTATATAGACCTTAGTGGTCCCCTAATACTGTATCTGAAGTCTCTTTTATATAGGCCTTAGTGGTCCCCTAATACTGTATCTGAAGTCTCTTTTATATAGGCCTTAGTGGTCCCCTAATACTGTATCTGAAGTCTCTTTATATAGACCTTAGTGGTCCCCTAATACTGTATCTGAAGTCTCTTTATATAGACCTTATCCTTTGGTCAGGTCCCAAGTCTCGAGAGCAGACCTTAGTGTCCCCTAATACGTATTCAGTCTCTATATAGACCTTAGTGGTCCCCTAATACTGTATCTGAAGTCTCTTTTATATAGACCTTAGTGGTCCCCCTAATACTGTATCTGAAGTCTCTTTATATAGACCTTAGTGGTCCCCTAATACTGTATCTGAAGTCTCTATATAGACCTTAGTGGTCCCCTAATACTGTATCTGAAGTCTCTTTTATATAGACCTTAGTGGTCCCCTAATACTGTATCTGAAGTCTCTTTTATATAGACCTTAGTGGTCCCCTAATACTGTATCTGAAGTCTCTTTTATATAGGCCTTAGTGGTCCCCTAATACTGTATCTGAAGTCTCTTTATATAGACCTTAGTGGTCCCCTAATACTGTATCTGAAGTCTCTTTTATATAGACCTTAGTGGTCCCCTAATACTGTATCTGAAGTCTCTTTATATAGACCTTAGTGGTCCCCTAATACTGTATCTGAAGTCTCTTTATATAGACCTTAGTGGTCCCCTAATACTGTATCTGAAGTCTCTTTATATAGACCTTAGTGGTCCCCTAATACTGTATCTGAAGTCTCTTTTATATAGACCTTAGTGGTCCCTAATACTGTATCTGAAGTCTCTTTTTATATAGACCTTAGTGGTCCCCTAATACTGTATCTGAAGTCTCTTTATATAGACCTTAGTGGTCCCCTAATACTGTATCTGAAGTCTCTATATAGACCTTAGTGGTCCCCTAATACTGTATCTGAAGTCTCTTTATATAGGCCTTAGCGGTCCTCTAATACTGTATCTGAAGTCTCTTTATATAGACCTTAGTGGTCCCTAATACTGTATCTGAAGTCTCTTTTATATAGGCCTTAGTGGTCCCCTAATACTGTATCTGAAGTCTCTTTTATATAGGCCTTAGTGGTCCCCTAATACTGTATCTGAAGTCTCTTTATATAGACCTTAGTGGTCCCCTAATACTGTATCTGAAGTCTCTTTTATATATACAGTGGTCTGTTTAGTTTGTGTGTCATATAAATCACAATGTGTGTTGATACAAGTACCAATGTTTGTGTAGAAACTTTTTAATAACATACACATATTCATATAGAGAGCTCTTGAGTGTGCGTAGAATCTGTTTTTACCTAACTGTACGTACACACCGCCGGCGACATGAGCTTCTAAAGATACCGGAAGTCATTCATTTTCAATGGAAGCTTCTTCTCTCAGCTGCAAGGAGCGGCTGAGAGCTGGGAGACTTCAGTTAGGAGACAGGTCAGGAGACAGGGTAGGAAACAGGTCAGGAGACAGGTTAGGGGACAGGTTAGGAGACAGGTCAGGAGACAGGTCAGGAGACAGGGCAGGAAACAGGTCAGGAGACAGGTCAGGGGACAGGTTAGGGGACAGGTTAGGGGACAGGTTAGGAGACAGGGTCAGGAGACAGGGTAGGGGACAGGTCAGGAGACAGGGTAGGGGACAGGTCAGGAGACAGGTCAGGAGACAGGTCAGGAGACAGGTCAGGAGACAGGTCAGGAGACAGGGTAGGGGACAGGTCAGGAGACAGGGTCAGGAGACAGGGTAGGGGACAGGTCAGGGGACAGGGTAGGGGACAGGTCAGGAGACAGGTTAGGAGACAGGTCAGGAGACAGGGTAGGAGACAGGGTAGGGGACAGGGTAGGAGACAGGGTAGGGGACAGGTCAGGAGACAGGGTAGGGGACAGGTAGGAGACAGGTCAGGAGACAGGGTAGGGGACAGGTTCAGGAGACAGGGTAGGGGACAGGTCAGGTGACAGGTCAGGAGACAGGTCAGGAGACAGGGTAGGAGACAGGGTAGGGGACAGGTCAGGAGACAGGGTAGGGGACAGGTCAGGTGACAGGTCAGGAGACAGGGTAGGAGACAGGGTAGGGAGACAGGTCAGGAGACAGGGTAGGGGACAGGTCAGGAGACAGGTCAGGAGACAGGGTAGGAGACAGGGTAGGAGACAGGGTAGGGGACAGGTCAGGAGACAGGTCTGTCGTTCCTACCAAAACATTAGTTCAGAGAAAAAGGAGGAGGAGCTCATCATGGCCGTTGCTGGGCTCCCTATCATTGATGATATCTGCGTACAGGGACCAGTTAACGTTACCTGCAGGTCACATGGTCTCTAAACAGTCCGCTCACGGTGAAGTCCTGCACGCATCAACAGCTGGCGGCTGCTCGCTCTGCCTGCACGCTGCTGCAGTTCAGCGGCTAACGAGCGAGCTAACTGCTAACGGACACCGCTGCCACCAACAACCAATACACAATCATCATTATATATGTAATGTATGAAGGTTTCTAGTGTCAACGTATTGGCCAGCAGTGGCTGCTTGAGCTTTTTCCATGATGGAACATCTATGCTGCTACGTCAGAGCGGCCAAAGCGTCAAACAGCTTCCCCGTACTTTTTGACAGGCGGCCAGAGCTTCTTTGCAGCTCTAGTCGGCGGCGGTGTGTACGTACAGTAAGAACAAATCCCAAATAAGAAAACATTGGTGAATGCCAGAATCTTCGTGAAAACTGCGTAAGTTGGGTTTAAGAACACATTTGTTCTCAAGAACGTTTTGGTGAATGAGGCCCAATGATCTGAAGCTGAGAAAGTTCTTCATTTTAGGATTTTTTTTAAAGCAATGCAACAAAAATGAGTCTGTGTGGTACCTTCTGTGCCGTATCCATGGTGATAGCCAGGCCGTTCGGCACCAGGCCCGGCCGTCTTGTGTTTCTTCACCAGTCGAACCGACACCACGGGAATCAGAACCTGCACGCTCACAGAGGAAACGTTTCAGTCTGAAAGTCAGAGCAAACTCTTCCTGTTGCCTCTGCTGCTCTCGAGCAAGGCACCGGCTGTTCAGCAGCGGTGCAAAGTAACTAAGTACATTTACTCAAGTACTGGGATTAAGTACAAAGTTGAGGTACTTAAACTTCTACTCCACCACATCTCAGAGGGATGTTTTTATGTTTGTATGTGTGGATGATTTCTGTAATATGTTCACAAAAAGGGACAGGTGAGGGACAGGGACAGGTGAGGGACAGGTGAGGGACAGGGACAGGTGAGGGACAGGTGAGGGATAGGGACAAGTGAGGGACAGGTGAGGGATAGGTGAGGGACAGGTGAGGGAAAGGTGAGGGATAGGGACAAGTGAGGGACAGGTGAGGGATAGGGACAGGTGAGGGACAGGGACAGGGACAGGTGAGGGACAGGTGAGGGATAGGTGAGGGATAGGTGAGGGACAGGTGAGGGATAAGGACAGGTGAGGGACAGGTGAGGGAGTTAAGTACAAAGTTGAGGTACTTAAACTTCTACTCCACCACATCTCAGAGGGATGTTTTTATGTTTGTATGTGTGGATGATTTCTGTAATATGTTCACAAAAAGGGACAGGTGAGGGACAGGTGAGGGACAGGTGAGGGATAGGGACAGGTGAGGGACAGGTGAGGGATAGGGACAGGTGAGGGACAGGTGAGGGACAGGTGAGGGATAGGGACAGGTGAGGGACAGGGACAGGTGAGGGACAGGTGAGGGATAGGTGAGGGATAGGTGAGGGACAGGTGAGGGATAAGGACAGGTGAGGGACAGGTGAGGGACAGGTGACGGACAGGGACAGGTGAGGGACAGGGACAGGTGAGGGACAGATGAGGGTGAGTTGAGAAGGACCAATGAGCTTCTTCACTCACCTTGATGTCTTTCCCAAACAGGTTGGCGTAGAAACACAGCCAGTTCCTGGAGATGTAGAGTCGGCCCTGCAGCAGGATGTCTCTCAACAACGCACACGAATACACTACGAAGAAGAAAAGAGGAAGAGGGGGACAGTTAACTCATCGGGAGCAGGAAATAGAAACAGGGCTGTGGGAACATAGGGCTGTGGGACCATTGGGCTGTGGGAACATAGAGCGGTGGGACCATTGGGCTGTGGGACCATAGGGCTGTGGGACCATAGGGCTGTGGGACCATAGGGCTGTGGGAACATAGGGCTGTGGGACCATAGGGCTGTGGGACCATAGGGCTGTGGGACCATAGGGCTGTGGGACCATTGGGCTGTGGGACCATAGGGCTGTGGGAACATAGGGCTGTGGGACCATAGGGCTGTGGAACCATAGGGCTGTGGGAACATAGGGCTGTGGGACCATAGTGTGGCTGTGGGGGACCATTGTGGCTGTGGGACCATAGGGCTGTGGGACCATAGGGCTGTGGAACCATTGGGCTGTGGGACCATAGGGCTGTGGAACCATTGGGCTGTGGGACCATAGGGCTGTGGGACCATTGGGCTGTGGGACCATAAGACTGACCCCGGGATGGGAGCCATAGGTTAGAGCTGATGATAGCCATCTTCAGCTCTTCCTCTGTGTTTTCAAATGTAAACATGACCAGCCTGGCTAGCACAGGCAGCGGGACACCAGCAATTCAATACCTTGATTCTGTTGAGGGACATATAGGCCCTAATCGCACGGGACTATTATCACCACAGTGACCTCATGTTACTTACACAACAAACACTTTCATCCCCTTATGCTATGCAGCCTGTGGTGTCTCTATATAACACAACACAAGATCCCACCTGTTACACTGACACCAGGTCCAACTGGGGACAGATCAGGTCAGGAGACAGGGTAGGAGACAGGTCAGGAGACAGGGTAGGAGACAGGTCAGGAGACAGGGTAGGAGACAGGTCAGGAGACAGGTCAGGATACAGGGTAGGAGACAGGTCAGGAGACAGGTCAGGAGACAGGGTAGGAGACAGGTCAGGAGACAGGGTAGGGGACAGTTGTTACCTTTCATCAGGATCTCCTCTTTAGGAACGGTCTGGAACAGCTTGTGGTACTGAGAGTTGTACTTGCTGACAGTCTGTGAGGAGAAGGAAGTAATTTGGTTCAAATCAATACCATCAATTGATTTGAATGTCATCATTACAGAGACTATTGAGACTGCTGTTGATGAAATGGGGGTACGTGTCCCCCTAGGGGTACTTTGGAGGACTGCAGGGGGTACTGCAGGGGGTACGTGTCCCTCTAGGGGTACTCTGGAGGACTGCAGGGGGTACGTGTCCCCCTAGGGGTACTCTGGAGGACTGCAGGGGGTACTGCAGGGGGTACGTGTCCCTCTAGGGGTACTCTGGAGGACTGCAGGGGGTATGTGAGATATTTAACAAAATGTTTAATAGTTACAGGGCTGTTGTCCAGAACATTGTTCCTCTTTATGTACTTTTTTTTTCTACCAAAAATGTGACATTTGTGTCGCCTTCTTTGGACCTAATCTTCTTTCTACTTTTTACAATTATTTCGCTTTTTTCTTCTTCTGTCAGTGTTTTTGAAGTTTTTGATACTATTTCGACCTATTCTATCCTTCCGTCCTTCTTTCTACCGTCTTTTTCAACCATATCTGACTTTTCCCATGACATGCCTGGCCTTCTCATTTTCTAGTGTGGCCCTCAGGGAAGTTGAGTTTGACACCCCTGATCTAGAAGGTTGTGCAGCAGTTGCAGCACAAAGTAGGAAAGAGAGATCTTCAATGAGAAGATGACGTAGCATTAAGAGCTACTACGGTAGCGAGTAGTATGAAAGTCCGAAAATTTGTGTAGCAGGACTTTCACTCAGGAGACCGGGGATCGTGTGCCACGTGTCACGTTCCCTAAACCCAACCGTCCCGTTCTTCTTTACCTAAACCCAACTGTCCCATTGTTGTCCCGCGTGTTATGGAAACGTAAGCCCACCCACGACCTTTTCCGTGGGCCCTTCGCGGAATTTTCGGCGATTCCGTGAAACTGCCACAGATTTTGAGTTAAGGGGCCGTGTTCATTTCACGGAATTCCGTGAAATCAGGTTGGAAGTGCAAGTAAATGTCTGTGGTTGATTCAAAATGTTTAGTGATGGCCATGCTATTGTACGTAATGTCCCCATTGTGTTGAATAAGAAAGTTGTAATGATTGTAATGGACGGAGAGACAGTAATCCATTCCATTCCATTCCATCACATTTCATTCCATTCCATTCCATCACATTCCATTCCATTCCATTCCATCACATTTCATTCCATTCCATTCCATTAAATCACATTCCATTCCATTCCATCACATTACATGTCATCAGAATCTGTCTCGACGATTTTATTCCAATTTTTTTGTCACTTTTTGGGCGTTTTTTTTAATTATGTTCTGTCAACTTTGTCTTTTTTTTTTTTTCAAAGTTTTTCTCGTTTTTTGCAATGTTTTTTTTCTTCACATTTTTCCAATTTTTTGGTCACTTTTTAGAACAAGTTTTTGTCACCTTTGGCAACGTTTTTTTATGTTTGTTTTTTTTTTGCCACTTTTTGCTATTTTTTTGGTCACTTTTTTCAGCGTTTAAAGAAAATAAATGTTTTTGTTGATTTGGTTTTTCCTGCGTTTTTGCAGCTTTTTCCAACATTTGTCACTTTTTTCAACGTTCTTTTGTCATAGTTCTGATATAGAAAGCTTTTGTAAATCCGAGGACAAACAGGAGGGTTAAAGGTGCAGTACGTAAGACTTCTAAAACTAACGTTCTGTCATATCTGCTGAAACTGACCTTATGTTCCAGTAGAACTACAGGAAGCAGGTCATCTCCCTGTTCAGATGCACCAATCAGGGCCAGGGGGGGTGTCTAACTGTTCAGATGCACCAATCAGGGCCAGGGGGGGTGTCTAACTGTTCAGATGCACCAATCAGGGCCAGGGGGGGTGTCTAACTGTGTGTCAATCACTGCTCATGCACATGCATTCATTCTCCCTTGTGGGGGGAGGGGCTTAGGAGACCGTTTTGGGCTTTAGCAGAAAGGGGGGGGGCGGACTGAGAAGTTGTTGATCCTACCTACAGCACCTCTCAGTGCTTTCAACCTTGAAGGTACAAACTCCAGACAGCATGAAATAAGTGTACGTACATTAGCTTCAAATGAGCCCAACTGCAAAAAGCTGCAACGGTAAGTGTGTTTTTTTTAGTTTGATTTTAGTTGAACTATAATAACCTCGCTAACAACTAAACCACTACTTTCTGGAACAATCTGCCTCGGTGTTGTTTTGGTTTCTGACGTGCGGTTCCAACGTTACATCACCCTAAATCTACCTGTGTGTCTTTCTTCTCTGTGAGACGGAGGCTTCCTGTTTCTGTTCCTGTTCCTGTTCCTGTCTGAAACAACAAAGACTGCAACAACAGAAAGCAGCAGCAGCTCGATGCCGGCTCCACCTCAAGCTTCAGCGAGACACACAGGAAGATATTTTCAGCAGGGAGTGCTGGGGCGGCGGGGGGTCCACGGTCCACGTAGAGCACACGTGTCAAACTCAAGGCCCGCGGGCCAAATCCGGCCCCTCGCACATTCTGATTCTGGCCCACCTAGTTGTGCACCAAACCAAAAACACGGGAAACAGTTTTTCATCTTGCAATTAAGCGACACGCAAAGCAGAATATGCCCCGACTGTGAGACTCAGATATTCACCCAGAACCAGAACCAGAACCAGAAGCAGAGAGTTTGCATGTTCAGGCTGTGAAACAGCTTGTTGTGGGTCAGCTGGGTGCTAGCCTGCTTAGAAAATGTAATCATTGTTTTGCTGGATTTGCTAACTTCTAGGATGGCTTTGGAAGTTTTTTGCTGACTTTTTCAGGACTTCATGTGGACCAGACTGTCAGTGAGGAGACTATATGAGACACGCACTCATTGAGTCAAAGATATTTGACTTTTTCAATGAAATAAAAGCATGTCAATAATCTATACATGTCTGGCCCTTGATGTGAGTCTCTTTTTCCAGTGTGGCCCTCTGGGAAATTGAGTTTGACACCGCTGACGTAGAGTCTAAAGATACTATGTGACACAGGCTCTGTATCCTGCAGACCACTCTACCTCTGTCTCCTTTTCACTCGCCCCTCCCCTCCATGAACTAAAAAACTAAACATCCCTATCCTTACCAGAGTCAATCTAGTGTTTAGTAACTCCTAAATAATGTTCCTCACTGACGTCCAGTGATCAGCGGTTAATGAGACAGAGTTTGGACTCTGCAGCTGTTCCAGTGTGGCTGCTTTCTCCGTGTCGTACAGGCTGTATGGGGCTGCTGTCCCCCTCGACGGCAACGAGACGGGTCACAACATGCCAACCGTAGTACGCCTTTAAGACCTGAGTCCTCTACGATGCTGACAGGTCTGCAGTTAGCTGCCACCCGTTTAACAAGAGCTGTAGTAATGTTTTGGGATTGGTTTCCTCCACAGGTCGGCAAGTAGCACTCTCCAAAATCCTGCTTAGCCTGAGTGGGTAGCATGCTAGCTGGTAGCATCACGTTAACTGAACTATATGCTTAGCTCGTAGCTGGTAGCTCCAGCTTGACGTGCGTTGTGATGTTTTAATTCAGCTTTACACAACGTGCATGTGGCTTTGACTCGTCTACGAGCCGTCCGGGAGTTTTGGAAAATAAAAAGCTCCATTCAGAGTCATTGCTGCTGTGTTTCTCCATCATGCTGCAGCCTGCAGCAGCAGGATGTGTTAGGAGGAAGTGGCAGCTTGATGATCAGTAACGGTGCTGCAAAGGGTCAAAATAATAGCTGTTAGGCCCCACGCCAAGCCCAGTGAGGTGGAAAATAAACGAATAAATGCCGGCATGGGATTAACGCAATTAAAAACAACGTACGCGTTATGCTCGGCCCTTAATCGCATCGTGATTAACTCGTTAGCGCTGACAGCCGTACTCCTTTCTATTCTTTTTATAGCATGAACTGCATTGATGCCTTGCCATCACCTGTGCTTGCTCCAATTGTGTGCCGCATGTTTTAATTCCTTACTCCCTTTTGCTTAGGCATGCTGTAATTATTATTATTATTATTATTTTTATTATTATTTTTTTTTTCATTATATATACATCCACTTTATTTTGACTAGAGCTTGTAACAGAGCTTCAGATCATTGAAACCTAGAGAAACAAGACAACTGACATGTAACTGACATTCAAAGGAGACCCATTATAATACATACTGACCAACATGACGTGAGCAGTTGATAATGTAGGAAACAGCAGCGTACGTAATCATGTGCAGGGATGTAAGAAATTCTTCTGCAAGAAAGTCTGTGTGTGTGTGTGTGTGTGTGTGTGTGTGTGTGTGTGTGTGTGTGTGTGTGTGTCTGTGTGTGTGTGTCTGTGTGTGTGTGTGTGTGTGTGCCTGTGTGTGAGTGTGTCTGTGTGTGTGTGTGTGTGTGTGTGTGTGTGTGTGTGTGTGTGTGT
>NC_135862.1:1592271-1594771 GCF_031162955.1 Sander vitreus
TGCTGTTGTTTACCTTTGTAATTCCCAGATTTCCCTACGGTCTCCGCGGTAAACGTCACAATGCTTTGAGGGGAGGCAAGAGCTCCACCAGCAGTCGTGCGGGTTGCTTTGTTTTGTGTTCAGCGGTTTAATGCCATGTTTACTCCTAACATGCATGATTTTAGCTGCCAACAAACACCAAACGGCCATCATATCTGAACACTACAGCTGGGACGATGTGCTTTTGTCCCGATGCGATTCTTTCACGATACATGGGCGCCATACCTGCCAACACTCCTTTCTCCTTTCTCCTGTTTTTTAGTCCTATCTCCCGGACCCCTCCCGGTTTGTTATTTCTTCCGGGAAACTCCCGTAAGTTGCACGGCCCAAACTCCTTCGTACATAATCGGACCAATATGTTTGTCTTATGTTGACAAGTTGCCAGATCTTGTATGAAATGCATCCTATTCACACAATCCACACACCATACACAATGTTAAACCTGTTTGTCACCTCAACCTGACAACCTATAACCATCAACCTGACAAGCTGTTACCCTCAACCTGGCAACCTGTTACTTTCAACCTGACAACCTGTTACTTTCAACCTGACAACCTATAACCATCAACCTGGCAACCTGTTACCTTTCAACCTGACAACCTATAACCATCAACCTGACAACCTATTACCTTCAACCTGACAACCTATAACCTTCAACCTGGCAACCTGTTACTTTCAACCTGACAACCTATAACCATCAACCTGGCAACCTGTTACCTTCAACCTGACAACCTATAACCATCAACCTGACAACCTATAACCTTCAACCTGGCAACCTATAACCATCAACCTGACAACCTATAACCATCAACCTGACAACCTATAACCATCAACCTGACAACCTATAACCATCAACCTGACAACCTATAACCATCAACCTGGCAACCTATAACCATCAACCCTCAACCTGACAACCTGTTACCTTCAACCTGACAACCTATAACCTTCAACCTAGCAACCTGTTACCCTCAACCTGACAACCTGTTACCCTCATCCTGACAACCTATAACCATCAACCTGGCAACCTGTTACTCTCAACCTGACAACCTATAACCATCAACCCTCAACCTGGCAACCTGTTACCATCAACCTGGCAACCTGTTACCATCAACCTGGCAACCTGTTACCCTCAACCTGGCAACCTGTTACCATCAACCTGGCAACCTGTTACCCTCAACCTGACAACCTGTTACCTTCAACCTGGCAACCTGTTACCCTCAACCTGACAACCTGTTACCTTCAACCTGACAACCTGTTACCCTCAACCTGGCAACCTATAACCATCAACCCTCAACCTGACAACCTGTTACCCTCAACCTGACAACCTGTTACCTTCAACCTGACAACCTGTTACCTTCAACCTGGCAACCTATAACCATCAACCTGGCAACCTGTTACCCTCAACCTGGCAACCTGTTACCCTCAACCTGACAACCTATAACCATCAACCTGGCAACCTGTTACCCTCAACCTGACAACCTATAACCATCAACCTGGCAACCTGTTACCCTCAACCTGACAACCTGTTACCCTCAACCTGACAACCTATAACCATCAACCTGGCAACCTGTTACCTTCAACCTGGCAACCTATAACCATCAACCCTCAACCTGGCAACCTATAACCCTCAACCTGACAACCTATAACCATCAACCTGGCAACCTATAACCATCAACCTGGCAACCTGTTACCTTCAACCTGATATCTACACAAACCTCCCAGATTTTGAGAACCAAATGTTGGCAGGTATGATGGGCTCCAAATGGATTCATGGATTCATTGCGATTCTAGAAGTATTGAGTATTGTGATATTTACCTTTTCCTTCTTTAAAGGGATACTTCACCGATTTAGCATTGAGCTTTGTATTGAAGGTCTGGAAAAAAGCCTCTTATGACGCAAAAATCGTCATTTTGCGTCATAAGAGGCATGTTTGCCCAGAGGCTATGGACTACAGCCAGTAGTAGGACCTACTTCCGCATGTTTCCAACCCGCCCACATAATGTCGTTTTTATATATTTTAAATGTGTAACCACTAGAGCCACGGTGAAATGTTGTTTCGTGTAGCCTATATGGTTCAAATGACAATAAAACACATTTGAGTTGAATGCTGCCTCACTGTCTGTCTGTAAACGGTAAGCGTGGCTTGGGAGTGGAGTCTAAAGCAGCGAAGCAAGTGCATTCTGGGATTTGGTGTCTTTCATCCATATGAGCCAAAACACATTTTCTGGCTTATCTCGGCCTAGAAGGCACCAATTTCTATACTTTTTTCACATTTCAACTACATAAGTGACCCAATTTAAAGATATATTCGTCTTTCCAACGGTGAAATATCCCTTTAACAAAAACAAAACACTTCTAGAGACAGTACATCACGAGACATTTCTAAAAACGCCCACCCTCCACCTTGCCCCCCCCCCTCTCTCCTCCTCAATAGCATTTAAAGCTACAGACACAGAAATG
>NC_135862.1:1599771-1609771 GCF_031162955.1 Sander vitreus
CGCTAGCTAGTTAACACTATACTCGACAGCGGCTGACGTTAGCCTAGCGCTAGCTAGTTAACACTATACTCGACAGCGGCTAACGTTAGCCTAGCGCTAGCTAGTCAACACTATACTCGACAGCGGCTAACGTTAGCCTAGCGCTAGCTAGTTAACACTATACTCGACAGCGGCTAACGTTAGCCTACCGCTACCTAGTTAACACTATACTCGACAGCAGCTAACGTTAGCCTACAGCTAGCTAGTCAACACTATACTCGACAGCGGCTGACGTTAGCCTACCGCTACCTAGTTAACACTATACTCGACAGCGGCTAACGTTAGCCTACCGCTAGCTAGTTAACACTATACTCGACAGCGGCTAACGTTAGCCTACCGCTACCTAGTTAACACTATACTCGACAGCAGTTAACGTTAGCCTACAGCTAGCTAGTCAACACTATACTCGACAGTGGCTGACGTTAGCCTACCGCTAGCTAGTTAACACTATACTTGACAGCGGCTAACGTTAGCCTACCGCTAGCTAGTCAACACTATACTCGACAGCGGCTGACGTTAGCCTACCGCTAGCTAGTTAACACTATACTCGACAGTGGCTAACGTTAGCCTACAGCTAGCTAGTCAACACTATACTCGACAGCGGCTAACGTTAGCCTACCGCTAGCTAGTTAACACTATACTCGACAGCGGCTAACGTTAGCCTACCGCTAGCTAGTAGCTGGATTAAACACGGTTAAAATGCTGACAGCTAACGCTAAACGGTGTAAAGTGTGACTGTGTTTTACTGTAGAGGATTCAACACGGGATGTAACAATCTGCAGCTGGCGTCGGAGAAACACAAACAGAGTTAGGCGATGTTATGCTGCTATGGAAGAGTGGTGATATTTTTTCCGCCCCGACGACTAGCGTTATAAGCTAATTAGCGGTTTGAGTTAAACTGGTCACATTCAATTAGCATGAAAACAAATCTCAGAGAACGGTCGACCTCGTCTGCTGTCTGCTGTGTTAACTAGCTAGCGGTAGGCTAACGTTAGCTGCTGTCGAGTATAGTGTTAACTAGCTAGCGGTAGGCTAACGTTAGCTGCTGTCGAGTACAGTGTTAACTAGGTAGCGGTAGGCTAACGTTAGCTGCTGTCGAGTATAGTGTTGACTAGCTAGCGGTAGGCTAACATTAGCTGCTGTTGAGTATAGTGTTAACTAGCTAGCGGTAGGCTAACGTTAGCTGCTGTTGAGTATAGTGTTAACTAGGTAGCGGTAGGCTAACGTTAGCTGCTGTTGAGTATAGTGTTAACTAGGTAGCGGTAGGCTAACGTTAGCTGCTGTGGAGTACAGTGTTAACTAGGTAGCGGAAGGCTAACGTTAGCTGCTGTTGAGTATAGTGTTAACTAGGTAGCGGTAGGCTAACGTTAGCTGCTGTTGAGTATAGTGTTAACTAGCTAGCGGTAGGCTAACGTTAGCTGCTGTTGAGTATAGTGTTAACTAGGTAGCGGTAGGCTAACGTTAGCTGCTGTCGAGTATAGTGTTGACTAGGTAGCGGTAGGCTAACATTAGCTGCTGTTGAGTATAGTGTTAACTAGCTAGCGGTAGGCTAACGTTAGCTGCTGTTGAGTATAGTGTTAACTAGCTAGCGGTAGGCTAACGTTAGCTGCTGTTGAGTATAGTGTTAACTAGGTAGCGGTAGGCTAACGTTAGCTGCTGTTGAGTATAGTGTTAACTAGGTAGCGGTAGGCTAACGTTAGCTGCTGTTGAGTATAGTGTTAACTAGGTAGCGGTAGGCTAACATTAGCTGCTGTTGAGTATAGTGTTAACTAGCTAGCGGTAGGCTAACGTTAGCTGCTGTTGAGTATAGTGTTAACTAGCTAGTGGAAGGCTAACTTTAGCTGCTGTTGAGTATAGTGTTAACTAGGTAGCGGTAGGCTAACGTTAGCTGCTGTTGAGTATAGTGTTAACTAGGTAGCGGTAGGCTAACGTTAGCTGCTGTTGAGTACAGTGTTAACTAGGTAGCGGTAGGCTAACGTTAGCTGCTGTCGAGTATAGTGTTGACTAGCTAGCGGTAGGCTAACATTAGCTGCTGTCGAGTATAGTGTTAACTAGCTAGTGGAAGGCTAACTTTAGCTGCTGTTGAGTATAGTGTTGACTAGGTAGCGGTAGGCTAACATTAGCTGCTGTCGAGTATAGTGTTGACTAGGTAGCGGTAGGCTAACATTAGCTGCTGTTGAGTATAGTGTTAACTAGCTAGTGGAAGGCTAACTTTAGCTGCTGTTGAGTATAGTGTTAACTAGGTAGCGGTAGGCTAACGTTAGCTGCTGTTGAGTATAGTGTTAACTAGGTAGCGGTAGGCTAACGTTAGCTGCTGTTGAGTATAGTGTTAACTAGGTAGCGGTAGGCTAACGTTAGCTGCTGTCGAGTACAGTGTTAACTAGGTAGCGGTAGGCTAACGTTAGCTGCTGTCGAGTATAGTGTTGACTAGCTAGCGGTAGGCTAACGTTAGCTGCTGTCGAGTATAGTGTTAACTAGCGTCACATGCAGCAGTGTTTCTGTTTCCTGTAACGTCTGTTTCAGAGCAGCAGAGAGAAGAGCAGACATATCAGTGGCACCAGAATGAGGCACCGAAATCGGCGTTGCTATTCCTGCAGCAGCAGGATGTGTTAGGAGGAAGTACGGCAGAATAGTAGCCTGTTAGGCACGACGCAAAGACGAGGGAAGTGAAAATAAATGAATAAAGGCGGCATGCGATTAAAAAACATTAACGCATTATGCTCGACCCTTAATCACATCGTGATTAACGCGTTAATGCTAACAGCCCTAGTTATTAACCCCCTAGGTTCAATTCAGGCCACCACGTTCTTCCTCATGGTCCGACTGTGTTTCCACCACAGCATGGCCGCCACATCCTCTTCAATGAAATGCATGCAAACAACAAGGAAATCATAACCCACTGACACCACAATCATGTCTCTTTCCTCCCAGACCGCCGGCACACAGGTGAACAGACGGTAACAGGAGCTGGAGGAAGAAGCTTTAATCCCACTAACTGACAAACAAATACTGCATTCAAAGGTAGAGATACGTGGGTCTCACTAGGGGTGGTACGGTTACATAGCTAACATCTTATCATAACAACACACAGTGGCAGTTCTATCTATTGTCTTATTCCGCTGTCATCATAGGTGACATGAAACCCAAAAAAACACACACCAGACTATATACGACGCTGGAGCATCCTCCAGCTCTGGGCAGCCTTCCTCATCTCTCCCACCTGACGTCTCTACAGTCTTCCTCATCTCTCCCACCTGACGTCTCTACAGCCTTCTTCATCTCTCCCACCTGACGTCTCTACAGTCTTCCTCATCTCTCCCACCTGACGTCTCTACAGTCTTCCTCATCTCTCCCACCTGACATCTCTACAGACTTCCTCATCGTATTCAGAACGAGACGCCATTAGAGTCTGTTTTGAAATTTGGGAGCAGCAAGAACCACGTGACGCGTTCGTCCAATCAGCTGCCACGTGTTGCCTTCGTCACGCTCATCCCCCTCGTGGTTTCCAGTAAGAGTTTTAACATAGGTGTATAAAGTGGGCACTACGGCAGTAAGAGGTTAGTGCACGTTAACAGTGGACTGACGGACCGTGAGACGCACACACGCTCCAAACAGAGACAAGCCAACTGAGCAGTTTGGATGTTTTTTCATGAACCGTACCCCCCCCTAGTTCTCACAGGACAGAGACGCTGCAAACATATGATGATCTTATAGACCAGGGGTCTCCAACAAGTAGCTCTCGAGCAGGTTTCCGGTAGCTCGACAATACACTGTGTTCCACCAACCATCAACCAACCATCCACCAACCATACACCGTCCACCCACCAACCATCCACCAACCATCCACCAACCAACCACCAACCATCCACCAACCATACACCAACCATCCACCAACCATCCACCAACCATACACCGTCCATCCACCAACCATCCACCAACCATCCACCAACCAACCACCAACCATACACCAACCATCCACCAACCATCCACCAACCATACACCGTCCATCCACCAACCAACCACCAACAACCAACCATCAACCAACCATCCACCAACCATCCACCAACCATCCACCAACCAACCATCAACCAACCATCCACCAACCATCCACCAACCATCACGCCCATCCTCCACCAACCATACACCATCCATCCACCAACCATCCATCCATCCACCAACCATCAACCAACCATCCACCAACCAACCACCAACCATCCACCAACCAACCATCAACCAACCATCCACCAACCATCCACCAACCATCCATCCACCAACCATCCACCAACCATCCACCAACCATCCACCAACCAACCACCAACCATCCACCAACCAACCATCCACCAACCATCCATCAACCAACCATCCACCAACCAACCATCCACCAACCAACCACCATCCATCCACCAACCAACCATCCACCAACCATCCACCATCCATCCACCAACCATCCACCAACCAACCATCCACCAACCAACCATCCACCAACCATCCACCATCCATCCACCAACCAACCACCAACCAACCATCCACCAACCATCCACCAACCAACCACCAACCAACCATCAACCAACCATACACCATCCACCCACCAACCATCCACCAACCATCCACCATCCATCCACCAACCAACCACCAACCATCCACCAACCACCAACCAACCATCAACCAACCATCAACCAACCATCCACCAACCATCCACCATACATCCACCAACCAACCATCCACCAACCAACCATCAACCAACCATCCACCAACCATCCACCAACCAACCACCAACCATCCACCAACCAACCATCAACCAACCATCAACCAACCATCCACCAACCATCCACCATACATCCACCAACCAACCATCCACCAACCATCCACCAACCAACCATCAACCAACCATCCACCAACCATCCACCATCCATCCACCAACCAACCATCCACCAACCATCCACCATCCATCCACCAACCAACCATCCACCAACCATCCACCAACCAACCATCAACCAACCATCCACCAACCATCCACCAACCATCCACCATACATCCACCAACCATCCACCAACCATCCACCATACATCCACCAACCATCCACCATCCATCCACCAACCAACCATCCACCAACCAACCATCCACCAACCATCCACCATCCATCCACCATCCATCCACCAACCAACCATCCACCAACCATCCACCAACCAACCATCAACCAACCGACCACCAACCGTCCACCAACCGTCCACCAACCATCCACCAACCATCCACCAACCATCCACTACTCCATCCACGCGCTCATCAGTAAAAAAGACTGTTTGAAAATTATTCTTCATGTATTTCTGGGCCCACTGCAACCGTTTCTGCTTGTGAGCATTGGTTAGGGGTGGCCGAATAGTAGGTTTATGCACAACTACAAGCCTCTGGAGGATCCTACACCTTGAGGTTCGCGGGACCAGCAGCTTCAAATACCTGTTTGCTGCTTTTTAATGGCATTTTAGCAGCTGCTTGCCCTGTTAAGATGTGTTTGATTGAAATAGCTTTTGATTACAGTAAATATGACCTCCTAATGCTGCAAATTCAGCAAATGACCATTTTCAGTTCTTTACAACCTATAACATGCTCTGAAACTCTGATTCGGTTGGTGACTTGAAAATGATACTGACTGACTGTCATTTGCATCGACTATTTAGGAAAATCAGTGTAAAATGTGATTTGCAAAATAATTTGGAACACAGTGTAGGTTGACAAACTGAGACCCAAAAGTTATCTCAAGACACTTTACAGATAGAGTAGGTCTAGACCACACTCTATAGTTTACAAAGACACAACAATTCCAGTAATTCCCCCAAGAGCGAGCATTCAGTGCGACAGTGTGCGAGGAAGAACTGACTTTTAGGGAGAAACCTGGGACAGACCCAGGCCATATTAAAAGCTGACTTTGTGGGCCATAGAAGTGTAAAGTGGTCATGTTTTCTTGGACCCTGATGGGAATATTTTCAGTAACGTAGCTATAACTATGTGGGCTAAAAGAAGTATAAAATAGACATGAACCTTGACGTGAAGTGAAGATTCTTCATAAGCTTTGGGTTTTGCAGTTGTATACGTGTCCAAACAGTAGCTTCATTCAGCTTATGTGTGTTGTGTAAATAAATGAAGACGATGGGATGCAAGTAGCTCTTAGATAAAGAAAGGTTGGAGATCCCTGTTATAGACCATGATGCATTGCTGTAGGTCACAAGATAAAGGAGTCTGCAGCAGGGACATGCAACACATTAACGTAGCAGGAATATTAACTTTTATTTCAATAAGGTTGGTTTGAATGCAGGACTTTAACTTGCAGTGGAGTATTTTCACAGCGTGGTATTAGTACTTTTACTGCAGTAAAGGATCTGAACACTTCCTCCCTTTCAACGCACAAGTCTGTTGTCATTCTTTACTTTTCTTATCCTCATTACATCTCATGTGCACATTCAAAGCAACAACACGATACTGTCTGTCTCACTTCCTGTCTGTGGCTTCATCGGTTTAACAGCTACAGATGTTTCAGATCTCTACTGACTTCACACAACATCACACATTAAATACATTATGTCAAAACCCTCGTCATTAGGGCTGCAACTAACTAATGATTATTGTCATAGAGTCATCTGTGGGTTGTTTTCTTGATGAATAAATGAGTTGTTCTGTCTCTAAAATGTGGATCAGTGTTTCCTCCATGTTGATTTTGTAGTGGCGGCCCGCCACGGCGAGATTTCTGCCGCCACGGCATCAGAAATAGGGCAGACGCACAACGTAGTCACGGTGGCCTTTTAAATGATCCTGCCGACATAATGCACCCCCCCCCCCAATTCAGAGGTTATTGGGCCCGTCCAGTTTAACAACAAGTAGAACCATTCAGAGGTTATTGGACCCGTCCAGTTTAACAACAAGTAGAACCATTCAGAGGTTATTGGACCCGTCCAGTTTAACAACAAGTAGAACCGTTCAGAGGTTATTGGACCCGTCCAGTTTAACAACAAGTAGAACCATTCAGAGGTTATTGGACCCGTCCAGTTTAACAACAAGTAGAACCATTCAGAGGTTATTGGACCCGTCCAGTTTAACAACAAGTAGAACCATTCAGAGGTTATTGGACCCGTCCAGTTTAACTGGACAGACCCGATGTTGTTGTTCTGACAGACCTGCCCCCACTGCTAAAAAACATCCCAAAGGAAACACTGTTCAGTTTCCTGTCCCAGAGGAGAGAAGAAACTAGAATATATTAACATTTAACAAGCTGACATCACACAGGTTTACCTGTTTTTACGTAAAAAATGACTCAAACTGATTAAGTACCTGATTTTAAATGTACTTTAAGTATTAAAAGTAAACCTACTTGCATAACGATGTATTCTCTTAATGTTTATATTCTAATCATTAAAAAAAAACAGTTTTAGTTTTAGGTTAATGTATTTGGGCTTACCATCTGTGGCCCAGTTTACATCATGACTCACAATTCTGGTCATCTATCAGGGTGATCTGCATGAAGCTCGACATTACATTATTTCCCACGGGACAGTGAACGCTGCACACATTCATCTAGCGAGAACACACGGGCTTGGACAACAAGTACGTGGCTTCACAGCTGAGGAGGACCGGGAGTGTTTTTAAGATAGATATACGGGTTGTATATTAACCCGATGTGAACGGATGCTTCACATACGACCCAGCAGAGTATCAGGAGCAGCAGCAGTAACAGGAGCAGCAGTAGTATCGGGAGCAGCAGCAGTAACGGGAGCAGCAGTAGTATCGGGAGCAGCAGCAGTAACGGGAGCAGCAGTAGTATCGGGAGCAGCAGTAGTATCGGGAGCAGCAGCAGTAACGGGAGCAGCAGTAGTATCGGGAGCAGCAGCAGTAACGGGAGCAGCAGTAGTATCGGGAGCAGCAGCAGTAACAGGAGCAGCAGTAGTATCGGGAGCAGCAGTAGTATCGGGAGCAGCAGCAGTAACAGGAGCAGCAGTAGTATCGGGAGCAGCAGTAGTAACAGGAGCAGCAGTAGTATCGGGAGCAGCAGTAGTATCGGGAGCAGCAGCAGTAGTAACAGGAGCAGCAGTAGTAACAGGAGCAGCAGTAGTAACAGGAGCAGCAGCAGTAACAGGAGCAGCAGAAGTATCGGGAGCAGCAGCAGTAGTAACAGGAGCAGCAGTAGTAACAGGAGCAGCAGTAGTATCGGGAGCAGCAGCAGTAGTAACAGGAGCAGCAGTAGTAACAGGAGCAGCAGTAGTATCGGGAGCAGCAGTAGTATCGGGAGCAGCAGTAGTATCGGGAGCAGCAGCAGTAACAGGAGCAGCAGTAGTATCGGGAGCAGCAGCAGTAGTAACAGGAGCAGCAGGGGTAACAGGGAGCAGCAGCAGTAACAGGGAGCAGCAGTAGTAACAGGAGCAGCAGTAGTAACGTGAGCAGCAGCAGGAGCAGCAGTAGTAACAGGGAGCAGCAGTAGTAACAGGGAGCAGCAGTAGTGACAGGAGCAGCAGCAGTAACAGGGAGCAGCAGCAGTAACAGGAGCAGCAGTAGTATCGGGAGCAGCAGTAGTAACAGGAGCAGCAGTAGTATCGGGAGCAGCAGCAGTAACAGGAGCAGCAGTAGTATCGGGAGCAGCAGTAGTATCGGGAGCAGCAGCAGTAACAGGAGCAGCAGTAGTAACAGGAGCAGCAGTAGTATCGGGAGCAGCAGTAGTAACAGGAGCAGCAGTAGTATCGGGAGCAGCAGTAGTATCGGGAGCAGCAGTAGTATCGGGAGCGGTACGCGCCTGGCCAATGAATGCTATTGAAGGGCGGGTCTTGGCGTGGCCATAGTGGGATTCGTAATATCGCGAGCGGCGCCGGGAGCTGGACGGCCGCTGCTGAAGGCTTCCCTGCGGACTGCGGACGTTTTGTCACGGGGGAAAAACTGATCAGAAAATGTAACGGAACGTTGTAGAAATGTAGGTAATTGCTGCAAAATGTAACGACGTAAAAGTCAAAAGTATGCACTATTGATTCTACTTAAGTAAAGTACAGTTACGTGAAAAATGTACTTAAGTACAGTAACGAAGTATTTGTACTTCATTCCACCACTGGGATTATCAAAAATAGTTGCCTCCCTGTAAGACCAGCACGCCCAGAATGCACCTGAACACACCTCCCTGTAAGACCGGCACGCCCAGAATGCACCTGAACACACCTCCCTGTAAGACCAGCACGCCCAGAATGCACCTGAACACACCTCCCTGTAAGACCGGCACGCCCAGAATGCACCTGAACACACCTACCTGTAAGACCAGCACACCCAGAATGCACCTGAACACACCTCCCTGTAAGACCAGCACGCCCAGAATGCACCTGAACACACCTCCCTGTAAGACCAGCACGCCCAGAATGCACCTGAACACACCTCCCTGTAAGACCAGCACGCCCAGAATGCACCTGAACACACCTCCCTGTAAGACCAGCACGCCCAGAATGCACCTGAACACACCTCCCTGTAAGACCAGCACGCCCAGAATGCACCTGAACACACCTCCCTGTAAGACCAGCACGCCCAGAATGCACCTGAACACACCTCCCTGTAAGACCAGCACGCCAGTGGGCCACACAAATATTCACATTTAACAAGCTGACATCACACAAGTTGACCTGTTTTTTCATGAAGAAATGACTCAAACTGATTAATGGATTATCAGAACAGTTGGAGATTATTTTAACAGTTGATGACTCATCGATGTAGTAGTCATGACATCATTTTAAGTAGAGATTAGGAGTGATAAACCTGTCCAGGTGACGGAGCAAACAGAGGCTGAGACCTTCATACTGAGTACAACTTTAAAGGTACTTGTACTTTACTGGAGTATTTTAATGATCTGCTACGTTATACTTCTGCTTCCACGTTTCATAAACAACATTCAGGAGACAAACAGCCAAGCTCAGCAGTACGAGCATAAACAGAACCACAACAACTA
>NC_135862.1:1614771-1619771 GCF_031162955.1 Sander vitreus
TCCACCTAGTCCTGGGTCTCCCCCGAGGCCTCCTCCCAGCTGGACGTCCCTCCACCTAGTCCTGGGTCTCCCCCGAGACCTCCTCCCAGCTGGACGTCCCTCCACCTAGTCCTGGGTCTTCCCCGAGGCCTCCTCTCAGCTGGACGGGCCTGGACCACCTCCCTAGGGAGGCGCCCAGGGGGCATCCTTACCAGATGCCCGAACCACCTCAACTGGCTCCTTTCGACGTGAAGGAGCAGCGGCTCTACTCCGAGCTCCTCACGGATAACTGAGCTTCTCACCCTCTCTCTAAGGGAGACGCCAGCTACCCTCCTGAGGAAACCCATCTCGGCCGCTTGTACCCTGGATCTTGTTCTTTCGGTCATGACAATGGGAGTTGAAAGGTAAAATGGTTGCCCCTCAACCACAAGGTTGCGGGATCAATCCCAGCCTCCTCCTCCTCTGGCCACATGTCAAAGTGTCCCTGAGCAAGACACTGAACCCCACGTTGCTCCCCGGATGCTGTATGTATAGCTGTCCACTGCTCCTAAAACCTAGGATGGGTCCCTGTCCCTTTAATCAGTCTGCTGCGGAGACATTTAACAAGACAGCAGCGACCCCCTGTGGCGAAACAAGCACACTGCACGATGATCATTTACAAACACACTGACCAGTATTGTAGAGATATTTAGGGCAACACTAGGTTTATACTCTACTAATAAGACTTGTGTCTTCTTAGGAAGTAGTTATTATATCTAATATTAACAGAAAACATTAAACAAATAATAAGGATTCACTTGTTTACACCTTAAATGGACGTATTCTATATTCCCTCTTACATTCAGTGTTAAAACTAGTGATGGATATGAACTGCAGGTCCTCTCTGTCTGTCTGTCTGTCTCTCTCTCTCTGTCCATCTCTGTGTGTGTCTGTCCGTCTGTCTGTGTCTCTCTCTCTGTCCATCTCTGTGTCTGTCTGTGTGTCCGTGTGTCTGTATCTCTGTCTGTCTATCTGTGTGTGTGTGTCTGTCTGTCCATCTGTCTCTCTCTGTGTCTGTCTGTCTGTCTGTGTCTGTATCTCTGTCTGTCTATCTGTGTGTGTGTGTGTGTCTGTCTGTCTGTCTGTCTCTCTGTGTGTCTGTCTCTCTCTGTCTGTCTGTGTGTCCGTGTGTCTGTATCTCTGCCTGTCCATCTGTGTGTGTGTCTGTCTGTCTGTCCATCTGTGTGTCTGTCTCTCTGTGTCTGTCTGTGTGTCCGTGTGTCCGTATCTCTGCCTGTCCATCTGTGTGTGTGTGTCTGTCTGTCTGTCCGTCTGTCTGTGTGTCTGTCTCTCTGTGTGTCTGTCTGTCCATCTGTCTGTCTCTCTGTCCATCTGTCTGTCTGTCTGGATATGAACTGCGTGTCCTGATAGAAAGAAGCTTACATTTTTTCCAAGTAATTGTTTTTGTTTAAATCACAGTTGGGTCTTATTTTAGATCAGGTCACACAGACAGACAGACAGACAGACAGACAGACACACAGATGGACAGACAGAGATACAGACACACGGACACACAGACAGACAGACACACAGAATGGACAGACAGATACAGACACACAGGGACACGACAGACAGATAGACACAGAGAGAGACAGATGGACAGACACAGAACAGACACATACAGATGGACAGACAGAGATACAGACACTGACACTGAACAGACAGACACACTAGATGACAGACAGAGATGACATACGACACACAGACAGACACACAGATGGACAGACAGAGATACAGACACACGGACACACAGACAGACACACAGATGGACAGACAGACAGACAGATACACACACACACACACACAGATGGACAGACAGAGATACAGACACACGGACACACAGACAGACAGACACACAGATGGACAGACAGACAGACAGATACACACACACACACACACAGATGGACAGACAGAGATACAGACACACAGATGGACAGACAGACAGACACACACAGATGGACAGACAGAGATACAGACACACGGACACACAGACAGACACACAGATGGACAGACAGACACACACACACAGATGGACAGACAGAGATACAGACACACAGACAGACAGACAGACAGACACTCACACTCTCACAGTCAGGATGATGTTCCTGTGTGTACGAGACATTAAGATGCTGACTTTCCAACAACATCCAGACATCATGTGTTTGTAGTCAGCTGAGAAACTAAAGGGAAGCCTCGATCCAGTTCAGTTCTTCTTTCACTTTGTTAAAAAAAGCAAATATATATCTGTTAGCATATGAGAAACAAACAGTAACTGTATATGCATGAGACATCAACTTCCATTGTTATTTAGAAATAAGTGGGAATTAACTGTAATACTCCGTCGATCCACAGGGCGGCGCTGCAGCAGAGAGCAAAGCAGAAACATCCATTTAAATCAGACCAGCTGTTGTCCTGAACACAAGTCATGTGTAGAGCGTGGAGGAGTCTCAGGTCCACAATCACAGACTCAGACTCTGAGTCTGTGGGGTTTTCAGGCTGTCCAACTGTCCTCAAGAGACATGGGATTATAGAACGCTGTATATATGTGTGTGTATATATATATATATATGTGTATGTATGAAAATATACTGACATTGTAGCAGGATGGTTTAACGAGAACTGTGCAGGTACAGAGCCGGATTAACCAGCAACTGGTCACTTGCCCAGGGGCACAGGACGTCTAAGGGGCCCTGGGCTTATATAATATTATGTTAGATCACGTCAAGAACAGAGTCTGTAGCTTCCTGCGCAGCGAGCGAGCACGAGCTGTCACAGAGCGTGGTAAAACCAACTTTACCACGGTCTGTCACAGCGAGTCTGCTGCGGTGTGGTGGCCGAGACCCGCCCTTCAATAGCATTCATTGGCCAGGCGTCCATGAGAACGTAAAGTAACGTAACCCCATTTGTTCAGGTCCTATCTCCTGACCAATCGGCTATCCTAACCTCAACCAATCGAGCTGCTTCGTAGGGCGGGTCTTGGCGTGGCCATAGTGGGATTCGTAAAAGACTGGAGCGACTGAGCTGCCACAGAGCCTCTGAAAGTGAAGCCAGTTTCCCCAGGTAACGTTTAAACACACGTTACATTTGTGTGTGTGTGTCTATGTCTCTGTGTGTGTGTGTGTCTCTGTGTGTGTGTGTGTGTGTCTCTGTGTCTGTCTATGTCTCTGTGTGTGTGTGTGTCTATGTCTCTGTGTGTGTGTGTGTGTGTCTCTGTGTGTGTGTGTGTGTGTGTGTCTCTGTGTGTGTCTCTGTGTGTGTCTATGTCTCTGTGTGTGTGTCTGTCTATGTCTCTGTGTGTGTGTCTGTCTATGTCTGTGTGTGTCTCTCTCTGTGTGTGTCTGTCTATGTCTGTGTGTGTGTGTCTGTCTATGTCTCTGTGTGTCTGTGTGTGTGTCTCTGTGTGTGTGTGTGTGTGTGTGTGTGTCTCTGTGTGTGTGTCTCTGTGTGTGTCTCTGTGTCTCTGTGTGTGTGTGTGTCTATGTCTCTGTGTGTGTGTCTCTGTGTGTGTGTGTGTCTATGTCTCTGTGTGTGTGTCTGTCTATGTGTGTGTGTGTGTCTGTGTGTGTGTGTGTGTCTGTGTGTGTGTGTGTCTGTCTATGTCTCTGTGTGTGTGTGTGTGTCTCTGTGTGTGTGTCTGTCTATGTCTCTGTGTGTGTGTCTCTGTGTGTGTGTGTCTGTGTGTGTGTGTCTGTGTGTGTGTCTGTCTATGTCTCTGTGTGTGTGTGTGTGTGTGTGTGTCTCTCTCTGTGTGAGCTGAATAATGTGAAGGCTCCTAAAACTGACAGATGTGTGTGCCTGACTCGTGTGTTTCTCCACATACTTGTTTCCTGTCCTAACACACGGGCGGCTGGAGTTCAAACTCCCATCCTGAAGAGTGAAGAGGAGCGATAAGTTTCTACGACAACAGATAAATGAGGACAGTGAGCGCGGGCGCCGTTCCACCAGCTACAGGTTTAATATCAGATCAACAACAGTAGAAAAACAGAGGCAGAGGCTACCAGACAAACAGAAGAAGTAGGAAATCCAACAGCATCCAACAGGCTCTTTAAAATAATTCCTCTGTACAGTATTTACACAAACACACACACACGCATACACACACACACAGAGTACAGTACAGCTACACACTGAGGAGGAGGAGGAGGAGTCTGAGGATGCAGCATCAGTCCGAGCGCTGCCCTCTGATTGGTCCATCCTCCTCCGGCCACAGTATTTTTATTTTTATTTATTTATTTATTTTTTTTATTATTTCCTGTGAAGCGGAGATACTTCCAGGTCAAAGTGTGACGGTGTCCGCTGGAATCCAGAACTGAGCTTTTCAGAGAGGTCAGAGGTCATGGGGCGGGGAGGGGAGGGGGGGGGGCTTCCTGTCGACCACCATGGGACATTATTTAGTAAAAATATGTACGGTAGTAAACGGGAAGACACAAATAATGTTTGGATCCGGTTTGAACTGACCCATCTGATGTCTGTCAGTGCAACTCTCCTGTTGTCCTCGTGTTTAAAGAGCTTCTACAGCCAAAATTTGGGGTTTCTGTCAATCAAATAGTCCAAAAAAGTAACGTGGACGGTTGCGTACAACGCTCTTCACAAGTAAAGGACATAATCTGTTCACTCAATTCATTGAATTTGGGGTTTTTTATAATCAATTCATAGCATTTGAAAAAAGAAATGACAAAAAAAGTGACTAAAATGTTGGAAAAAGTGTAAAAAATGTCAAAAAAAAAACGACAAACTTTTAAAAAAGTGCCAAAAACGTCGGGGAAAGCGAGAAAAGTGTCTCAAAAATGCCAAACATTGAAGAGAAAAAAGGACTTCCAAAAAACCAAACCTTTTCACGGTCGACGGGACGAAGACGCGAGGGTGGGACTGACAGACACCAGGGGTGTAAACCACGGCCCAATTCAACCGGGACCGGTTTTTGAGTCTCCCCGTTACCTACGGGACAGATTCTGTCCAGAATGAGTTCCCCTGGAGGAAGA
>NC_135862.1:1624771-1634771 GCF_031162955.1 Sander vitreus
TGACTCCATACTTTCTCTCTGTAGACTATGACTCTATACTTTCTTTATAGACTATGACTCCATACTTTCTCTCTTTCCATACAGCGCTGGGTAAAAAAAAGGTTATTTAAATCAGTGCGCCCCCTTTAGATCCGACCACGTTCTCCCTCTTACCGGGGTAGTTCTGCATCATGACGGAGGGCATGCCTCTGTAGCCTGGGTGGCTCGGCTCGTAGCCATGGCTGTAGGCGTACGGTCCATGCATATACGGCATGTAGCCCTGGTGCTGCGCCAGAGGGGAGGAGAACTGCATGTGGGGGGGGCGGGCCTCCTTGCCTCCCCCCCGATGCTCCTCTGGAGGAAGCTGAGTCCTGCCCTCCGCCCCCTCCTTCAGCTCCTCTTTCTGGCCGCCGTCCTTCGGCCGTGGCCTCTCCTCCTTCCCCTTCCTGTCGCGCTCCCTCTCCCGCTCCTCTTTCCACCGGTCCTCCTCCTGCGGTTTCGGGGCTTCAGAGTATTTGTTGGGGTAGACGTACGGCCACAAGCGCGAGTCCGGCTCCTGCAGAGAGGACGTTAGAAGATAGTGAAGACAGCTGGCAGCGATGATGTCTGATGATGTTTTAAAAGGAGACACTACAGGCCAAAACATACTTTTTGTTTTTAGAGGTTTGGCTCCCAGAACAGGTCTGTCTAGTTGTGTTTGTAGGTTTCATCTAAACCCAAAGTTAGCACTAGATAATCAGTCCTTCCAGAAAAATGTGGAGTTTTTTTTGTGATTGTTTTGGGCTAAAATCCTTAATTATGCGTCACGTTTTCTTAAAAAATGCGATGGAATATGTGGGATATTTATTTTTATGCGATGAAATTGCGGGAACTTGCAAAAACTGTGGTTTCATCGTTCACGTCGCTTCATGACGTCGCTTCATGACGTCGCTTCATCACATAATGTCATCACGTCGCTTCATCACGTCGCTTCATCACATAATGTCATCACGTTGCTTCATGACGTCGCTTCATCACGTCATCACGTCGCTTCATCACATAACGTCATCACGTCGCTTCATCACGTCGCTTCATCACATAACGTCGCTTCATCACGTCATTACGTCGCTTCACCACATAACGTCATCACGTCGCTTCATCACATAACGTCATCACGTCGCTTCATCACGCCATTACGCCGCTTCACCAAGTCGCTTCATGACGCCGCTTCATGACGCCGCTTCATCACATAACGCCATCACGCCGCTTCATCACATAACGCCATCACGCCGCTTCATCACGTCATTACGCCGCTTCACCACGCCGCTTCATGACGCCGCTTCATGACGCTGCTTCATCACGCCGCTTCATCACGCCGCTTCATCACGCCGCTTCATCACGCCATTACGCCGCTTCACCACATCACGCCGCTTCATCACATAACGCCATCACGCCGCTTCATCACGCTCATTACGCCGCTTCATGACGCCGCTTCATGACGCCGCTTCATGACGCCGCTTCATGACGCCGCTTCATCACATAACGCCATCACGCCGCTTCATCACATAACGCTCATCACGCCGCTTCATCACATAACGCCATCACGCCGCTTCATCACATAACGCCATCACGCCGCTTCATCACATAACGCCATCACGCCGCTTCATCACATCACGCCATTACGCCGCTTCATCACGCCATTACTGCTCGCTTCATGACGCCGCTTCATGACGCCGCTTCATCACGCCATTACGCCGCTTCATGACGCCGCTTCATCACGCCGCTTCATCACGCTGCTTCATCACGCCGCTTCATCACGCCGCTTCATCAGCATAACGCCATCACGCCGCTTCATCACATAACGCCATCACGCCGCTTCATCACATAACGTCATCACGCCGCTTCATCACGATAACGCCATCACGCCGCTTCATCACGCTCATTACGCCGCTTCATCACGCCGCTTCATCACGCCGCTTCATCACGCCGCTTCATCACGCCGCTTCATCACGCCGCTTCATCACATAACGTCATCACGCCGCTTCATCACGCTATCACGCCGCTTCATCACATAATGTCATCACGCCGCTTCATGACGCCGCTTCATAACGCCATCACGCTGCTCATCACGCCGCTTCATCACATAACGCCGCTTCATCACGCCATTACGCCGCTTCACCACATAACGCCATCACGCCGCTTCATCACATAACGCCATCACGCCGCTTCATCACGCCATTACGCCGCTTCACCACGCCGCTTCATGACGCCGCTTCATGACGCCGCTTCATCACATAACGCCATCACGCCGCTTCATCACATAACGCCATCACGCCGCTTCATCACGCTCATTACGCCGCTTCATCACGCCGCTTCATCACGCCGCTCATCACGCCGCTTCATCACGCCATTACGCTGCTTCACCACATCACGCCGCTTCATCACATAACGCCATCACGCCGCTTCATCACGCCATTACGCCGCTTCATGACGCCGCTTCATGACGCCGCTTCATCACATAACGCCATCACGCCGCTTCATCACATAACGCCATCACGCCGCTTCATCATAACGCCATCACGCCGCTTCATCACATAACGCCATCACGCCGCTTCATCACGCTCATTACGCCGCTCATCACGCCGCTTCATGACGCTGCTTATGACGCTGCTTCATGACGCTGCTTCATCACGCTCATTACGCCGCTTCATGACGCCGCTTCATCACATAACGCCATCACGCCGCTTCATCACATAACGCCATCACGCCGCCTATCACATAACGCCATCACGCCGCTTCATCACATAACGCCATCACGCCGCTTCATCACATAACGCCATCACGCTGCTTATCACGCCGCTTCATCACGCCGCTTCATCACGCCGCTTCATCACGCCATTACGCCGCTTCACCACGCCGCTTCATCACGCCGCTTCATCACGCCGCTTCATCACGCCATTACGCCGCTTCATCACGCCGCTTCACCACGCCGCTTCATCACATAATGTCATCACGCCGCTTCATCACGCCATCACGCCGCTTCATCACATAATGTCATCACGCCGCTTCATGACGCCGCTTCATCACGCCATACACGCCGCTTCATCACATAACGCCATCACGCCGCTCATCACATAACGCCGCTTCATCACGCCGCTTCATCACGCCATTACGCCGCTTACCACATTACGCCATCACGCCGCTTCATCACATAACGCCATCACGCCGCTTCATCACATAACGCCATCACGCCGCTTCATCACGCCATTACGCCGCTTCACCACGCCGCTTCATGACGCCGCCTATGACGCCGCTTCATCATAACGCCATCACGCCGCTTCATCACGCCGCCTCATGACGCCGCTCATCACGCCGCTTCATCACGCCGCTTCATGACGCTGCTTATCACGCCGCTTCATCACGCCGCTTCATCACGCCGCTTATGACGCCGCTTCATGACGCCGCTTCATCACGCTGCTTCATCACGCCGCTTCATCACGCTATTACGCCGCTTTATGACGCCGCTTCATGACGCCGCTTCATCACATAACGCCATCACGCCGCTTCATCACGCTGCTTCATCACGCCGCTTCATCACGCCGCTTCATCACGCCATTACGCCGCTTACCACGCTGCTTCATCACGCCGCTCATCACGCCGCTTATCACGCTATTACGCCGCTTCATCACGCCGCTTCACCACGCCGCTTCATCACATAATGTCATCACGCCGCTTATCACGCTATCACGCCGCTTCATCATATACGTCATCACGCCGCTTCATGACGCCGCTTCATCACGCTATCACGCCGCTTCATCACATAACGCCATCACGCTGCTTCATCACATAACGCCGCTTCATCACGCCGCTTCATCACGCCATTACGCCGCTTCACCACATAACGCCATCACGCCGCTTCATCACATAACGCCATCACGCCGCTTCATCACATAACGTCATCACGCCGCTCATCACGCCATTACGCCGCTTCACCACGCCGCTTCATGACGCCGCTTCATGACGCTGCTTCATCACATAACGCCATCACGCCGCTTCATCACGCCGCTTCATGACGCCGCTTCATCACGCCGCTTCATCACGCCGCTTCATGACGCCGCTTTATGACGCTCGCTTCATCACGCCGCTTCATCACGCTGCTTCATCACGCCGCTTATCACGCCGCTTCATCACGCTCATTATCGCCGCTTCATGACGCCGCTTCATGACGCCGCTTCATCACATAACGCCATCACGCCGCTTTATCACATAACGCTCATCACGCCGCTTCATCACATAACGCCATCATACGCCGCTTCATCACATAACGCCATCACGCCGCTTCATCACGCCGCTTCATCACATAACGCCATCACTGCCGCTTCATCACGCCATTACGCCGCTTTCATCACGCCGCTTCATCACGCCGCTTCATCGACGCCGCTTCATGACGCCGCTTCATGACGCCGCTTCATCACGCTATCATTACGCCGCTTCATGACGCCGCTTTATCACTGCCGCTTCATCACATAACGCTATCACGCTGCTTCATCACATAACGCCATCACGCCGCTTCATCACATAACGCCATCACGCCGCTTCATCACGCTATTACGCCGCTTCATCACGCCGCTTCATCACTGCCGCTTCATCACGCTATTACGCCGCTTCACCACGCTGCTTCATCACGCCGCTTCATCACATACGTCATCACGCCGCTTCATCACGCCATCACGCCGCTTCATCACATAATGTCATCATCGCCGCTTCATGACGCCGCTTCATCACGCTGCTTCATCACATAACGCCATCACGCCGCTTCATCACGCCGCTTCATCACGCCGCTTCATCACGCCATTACGCCGCTTCACCATAACGCCATCACGCCGCTTCATCACATAACGCCATCACGCCGCTTCATCACGCCATTACGCCGCTTCACCACGCCGCTTCATGACGCCGCTTCATGACGCCGCTTCATCACATAACGCTATCACGCCGCTTCATCACATAACGCCATCACGCCGCTTCATCACATAACGCCATCACGCCGCTTCATCACATAACGCTATCACGCTGCTTCATCACGCCATTACGCCGCTTCATCACGCCGCTTCATCACGCCGCTTCATCACGCTGCTTCATCACGCCGCTTCATCACGCCATATACGCCGCTTCACCACGCTGCTTCATGACGCCGCTTCATGACGCCGCTTCATCACATAACGCCATCACGCTGCTTCATCACATAACGCTCATCACGCCGCTTCATCACATAACGTCATCACGCCGCTTCATCACGCTATTACGCCGCTTCATCACGCCGCTTCATCACGCCGCTTCATCACGCCGCTTCATCACGCCGCTTATCACGCCGCTTCATGACGCTGCTTCATCACGCCGCTTCATCATCGCCATTACGCTGCTTCATCACGCCGCTTCATCACGCCGCTTCATCACGCCGCTCATCACATAACGCCATCACGCCGCTTCATCACATAACGCCATCACGCCGCTTCATCACATAACGCTCATCACGCCGCTTCATCACATAACGCCATCACGCCGCTTCATCACGCCATTACGCTGCTCATCACGCCGCTTCATCACGCCGCTTCATCACGCCGCTTATCACGCCGCTTCATCACGCCGCTTATCACGCTGCTTCATCACGCTATTACGCCGCTTCATCACGCTGCTTCATGACGCCGCTTATGACGCCGCTCATCATCATAACGCTATCACGCCGCTTATCACATAACGCCATCACGCCGCTTTCATCATAACGCCATCACGCCGCTTCATCACGCTCATTACGCCGCTTCATCACGCCGCTTCATCACGCCGCTTCATCACGCTGCTTCATCACGCCGCTTATCACGCTGCATTACGCCGCTTCATCACGCTGCTTCATCACGCCGCTTCATCACGCCGCTTATCACATAACGCCATTACGCCGCTTCATCACATAACGCCATCACGCTGCTCATCACATAACGCCATCACGCCGCTTCATCACATAACGCCATCACGCCGCTTCATCACATAACGCTATCACGCCGCTTCATCACGCCGCTTCATCACGCCATTACGCCGATTCATCACGCCGCTTCATCACGCCGCTTCATCACGCCATTACGCCGCTTCACCACGCCGCTTCATCACGTCGCTTCATCACGCTCATTACGCCGCTTCATCACGCCGCTTCACCACGCCGCTTCACCACGCCGCTTCATCACGCCGCTTCACCACGCCGCTTCATCACGCCGCTTCATCACGCCGCTTCATCACGCTGCTCACCACGCCGCTCACCACGCCGCTTCACCACGCCGCTCATCACGCCGCTTCATCACGCCGCTTCATCACGCGCTATGACGCCGCTTCATCACGCCGCTCATCACGCCGCTCATCACGCCGCTTCATCACATAACGCCATCACGTCGCTTCATCACATAACGTCGCTTCATCACGTCATTACGTCGCTTCACCACATAACGTCATCACGTCGCTTCATCACATAACGTCATCACGTCGCTTCATCACGTCATTACGTCGCTTCACCACGTCGCTTCATGACGTCGCTTCATCACGTCGCTTCATCACGTCGCTTCATCACGTCGCTTCATCACATAACGTCATCACGTCGCTTCATCACGTCATTACGTCGCTTCATCACATCGCTTCATAACGTCTTTTTCATAACATTTTTCAAAGTATCAAATCATAACAAGAGTCATCTCGAGACACTTTACAGACAGTAGGTCTAGACCACACTCTATAATTTACAAGGACCCAACAATTCTAGTAATTTCCCCAAGAGCAAGCAAATTAACAGTGTCTCTTTTAGACAGTTTTTACGTTTTTGTTGCTTATTTCAACGGTTTTGGTACTTGTTTCCATTAACACCAGTATATTCACCACTAGACCTATTTATTTGCACTAGTTTTACACTTATTTTTGGTATTCATGGTCATTAAACCTCATTCATATGACATTTTCTAATTTTTGTGTAAGAAAAAAGCAGAAATTATGAATGATTTGGACTAATGTGTTAAGATCAGAGGAATGAAGGTAACGGATCATCACACATATGTCAAAGTTTAGTCAGGATGATGCTACAAAACTGAATAACAACACCCAAAATTCTATGAAAGTAGAGATCTGATCCTTAATTTCCTTTGTGAAGAGCGTCTTATGGAACCATCCACATTATTTTGGGGCAATTTGCTTAAAAGAAACCCATATTTATGATCTAGAAACGGGTCAAATGCAGTTACCTGTCTGTACCACATGGCGGGCTCTACGCCTGACGGCCTGCCTGGCTCAACCCCTGGCTTGGCCTCCTCTTTCCCATGATGCCCAGCTTCGCTCAGCTTCATCTTCAGGCCCTCAGGCTGGGCAGCGGTGGCGGCCTTTTGGTCCTCTCCCTTCGCCATGATGACCGATTTGGCTTGCTCTGCCGCTGGCGGCGTCTCTTTGGGCTTGGTCGGTTGGTTCAGCGCCCCCTTAGCGGCCAGGTCGGTGAGGCTCGGCGCTCTGGAGAGGGTGGGGGGCACGGAGGCTTTATGCTTCCACTCCTCCTTCCCAGACGCCTCCCGCTCCTTGCCCTCCGCCTTCTTGTCGGCGAGACGCTGCCTTTCCTCGTACTGCTGGCGGTAGGCGGGGTTGGAGGCCAGCAGGTGGGCGTGGTAGGCCTGGTCGGGGGAGTACGAGTACGGCGGAACGTAGTACTGGTTGTAGTACAGCGGTTGGGCGTACATGTTTGAGCGCTGCTGGATGACGGACGGCTGCTGAGGTCCCAGGTCCACCTTCCTCTCCTCCACTGGCTCCACCTTCAGCTTGAGGTCCTCACACACTTCAGGCTCCTCCTCCTTCTTCACCTTCACCTGAGCTCCCTCCACGTGGGGGGGCGCTGTGGGCGCGGCGCCCGGGCTCGGGTTGGGGTAGTTCGGGGAGTAGTAGGAGTCATAGTTGGGGTAGTACGCCGACTCTTTACTGGGCGCCTGAGGGGGGAACAGCGCCTTCTTGGCGCCTTCACGAGGCCCCTGGTCGGGCTCCGTTTTCACCTTCACGCCCTCTGCCTTCCCCTCGCCGTCCTCCCCGGCGTCCGAGATGTCCGAGTAGGCGGGGCTGCCGGTTTTGACGGACGCGTTGTCGGCGCCGTTCTGGTTGAGCTGCGGCCCGAGGCCGGCCTCGATCCGGCTCGCCACGCCGATGGACGGGCTGGGCGCGTTGTCCGAGAAGCTGTACACCTTGTCGGCCTCAGCCTTGATGCTCGCCAGACGACTCTGCTGTGCTTCCGAGGAGCCGTTGAGCAAAGCGTCCGGGGACTCCGAGTACGGGCTCTTCCCGTCCTCCGGCCTGGCGCCCTTCCCCTTCGGACTGTCGCCCTCCTTCCCGCCCTCGCGCTTCTTCTTGTCCTTCTTCTTCTTGTCCTTGGGGGTGGGGCTGGTCGCGGCGTCTGCCAATGGGGGCGCTTTGGGCTGCGTGTTTTTCAGCTGGGGGCTCTTGGGGACAGGCTGAACCACTGAGCCCAGAGCGGGGGAGGACGCCTGCAGGGCGTATGGCGAGGGGGCGTTGGGTGCGACAGGGCGGCCCGGCTTCACGCCTTTCTGTGTCAGTTTATCGGCTTTGCCGCTGGGCGCCATCTTCTTCGCCTTCCTGTCGTCCATCCCGTCGTTACTGGCGTCGTCCGTCAAACAGGCCGCCTCCTCGCCGCCGTCCGTGGCCTCTGGCTCGGCCTCTCCCGCCTTCTTCTTCCCCTTCGACGTTAGCTTCCCCGGCGAGGGCGACGGGGCGTCGAAGCCGCGTCCTTTGGGCGTGGTCGAGCGTGCGGGGGAGATGGCGGCCCCGTTGCAGGAGGCCAGGTCCGGGTGGAGTGCGGGGTCGTCCCCGTATTCGCTGTCTCCGTCCTGGTCCAACCGGACATCGTGGTCGTTGTGTGCTCGGGCCTGGTGGTACTTGAGCCCGTTGATGTGCTTGTACTTCTTGTTGCAGTTCGGGTGCGGGCAGTCGATGAGCACGGGAGACGGGCAGGTGCGGTCTAGTTGTGGCGGGGGCAGGGCGTCCGCTTTCCCTACGGCGAGGGGAAGCACAGCGCCAGTCGAGTTGGTCCTCATGCGCTTGGATGCCTTGGTGTCCTCCGAGCTGGAGGTGGGCTCCATGTCCGAGGCCGGTTTGGTCTTCCTCTTGGCGGACGACGGGCTGGCCTTGGCGTCCTCTGGGCCGCCCGCCGTCTGGCTGCCTCGCCGGCCTTTGCTGTTGGCTGCAGCTCCGCGCGTCTTGCTGCTGCCGCTGCCTTTGTTGTCGGAGGAGTTGCTGTTGTCGTTCAGCGGCGTGTTGCTGCTGGGGCGCATCCGCTTTCCCCGACCGCGCCCGCTCCGCATTTCCACGTCGCTGGTCGGAGACTCGCAGAACCTGGAAACACACGGGAAGCAACGCACAGGTTTAGCTCATTCAGAGACTCTGAGACAGAGATACCCAGGGTTCATACGCATTTTAACCAATACTTTTTCATGACTTTTTGGCACATTTCCATGACTATGTATTCCTGAAAATGTCAGTCGACATTATACAATAAGAATACATATATTCTGAGCTGATTACAGCAAAGACAACGTCAGCAGGATTGACGACAACATAGGCTCCAGAATATTTCCTTCTGGATTGACAGGTGCAATATTATGATTCATTTTTTAAAATGACATTTATATCAGTATATTAAGGTGCTGTGAGACAGCCTAACGGGGTACCAGGGGTATTAAGGTGCTGTGAGACAGCCTAACGGGGTACCAGGGGTATTAAGGTGCTGTGAGACAGCCTAACGGGGTACCAGGGGTATTAAGGTGCTGTGAGACAGCCTAACGGGGTACCAGGGGTATTAAGGTGCTGTGAGACAGCCTAACGGGGTACCAGGGGTATTAAGGTGCTGTGAGACAGCCTAACGGGGTACCAGGTGTATTAAGGTGCTGTGAGACAGCCTAACGGGGGTACCAGGTGTATTAAGGTGCTGTGAGACAGCCTAACGGGGTACCAGGTGTATTAA
>NC_135862.1:1637271-1662271 GCF_031162955.1 Sander vitreus
GTGCGTCTCAGTATGTGTGTGTGTGTGTGTGTGTGTGTGTGCGTGTCTGTCTCTCAGTGTGTGTGTCTGTGTGTGTTTGTGTCAGTGTGTGTGTGTCTGTCTGTGTCAGCGTGTGTGTGTGTGTGTCTGTGTGCGTTTGTGTCAGTGTGTCAGTGTCTGTGTCAGCGTGTCTGTGTGTGTGTGTTTGTGTCAGTGTGTGTGTGTCTGTCTGTGTCAGCGTGTGTGTGTGTGTGTCTGTGTGCGTGTGTGTGTGCATGTGTGTCAGTGTGTGTGTCTGTGTGTGCAGTGTGTGCGTCTGTCAGTGTGTGTGTGTGTGTGTGTGTGTCTGTGTCAGTGTCTGTGTCAGTGTGTGTGTCTGTGTGTGTGTGTGTGTGTGTGTCAGTGTGTGTGTCTGTGTGTGTGTGTCAGTGTGTGTGTGTGTGTCTGTGTCAGCGTGTGTGTGTGTGTGTCTGTGTGCGTTTGTGTCAGTGTGTCAGTGTCTGTGTCAGCGTGTCTGTGTGTGTGTGTGTGTGTGTGTCTGTGTCTCAGTGTGTGTGTCTGTGTGCGTGTCTCAGTGTGTTATAGTCTCTCTCTCTCCCCCCCCAGTTGTTCCCAGTCCCTGTTAAATTGTACATACGGGACGCGGGTGTTTTCTACCGGGAGTTCCTGTAAACAAATGCTGTGATTGGCTCTGGAGAAACAAAGACTGTTGATCTCACCGTCCTCCGTCTCCTGCCACACGATGCCCTCCAGGTTGACGCTGGTGCCTGGCTCGCAGGGCCCCAGGCACTCCGGCTCCGTCGCCTGCGCCGCGTCCGCCGTGTTCACCGCTACCGAGCGCGTGCGTACCATGAGCTGCTCACAGGGAGACGAGATGTCGCTGCTGGCGACGGGGGCGTGGAGGTGGAGAGGGGGGGGGGCCGGCGTGGAGGCCGGAGACTCCATCTGGGGGGAGAGAGAGAGGAGAAAAGGTCAGTTTGACTCTGACACGAGATTAGATTCACCTTTATTGTCATTGCACGAGTAACGGTCCTTCCAGAGATTGTTTTTGTGATTGTTTTGGGCTAAAATCCTTAATTATGCGTCACGTTTTCTTAAAAAACGCGATGGAATATGCGGGATATTTATGATGATTGATGACGTTCACGTCGCTTCATCACGTCGCTTCACCACGTCGCTTCACGACGCCGCTTCATCACGCCGCTTTCACGACGCCGCTTCATCACGCCGCTTCATCACGTCGCTTCATCACGCCGCTTCATCACGCCGCTTCATCACGCCGCTTCATCACGCCGCTTCTTCACGCCGCTTCATCATGTCGCTTCATCACGCCGCTTCATCACGCCGCTTCTTCACGTCGCTTCATCACGTCGCTTCTTCACGTCGCTTCATCACGCCGCTTCATCACGCCGCTTCATCACGCCGCTTCATCACGTCCGCTTCATGACGCCGCTTCATCACGTCGCTTCATCACGTCGCTTCATCACGTCGCTTCATCACGCCGCTTCATCACGTCGCTTCATCACGCCGCTTCATCACGCCGCTTCATCACGTCGCTTCACCACGTCGCTTCACCACGCCGCTTCTTCACGTCGCTTCACCACGCCGCTTCTTTCTGCTGAGATATTTGGGACTTTTTTTGCAATGAAAATGCGGGGATTATGACATCATGCACGCCCCGCATATTTCGTGCGGGAAAACGGCAATTAATGCGGAGAAAGTACGGCGTATTTGGAAACAATGCTGTTTCTGGAGGGACTGAAGTAAGGACAACCAGTACAACGACAACAGTCCAACAACTCCTCGTCATCCCCGAACACGCCTAAAAACCAGAGGGGACCGAGCCTTTTCTGTAGTATCAAATCATGGAATACAATTACTAGTTTTAAATGAAATCTAAAGACGCATTTTCACTCCGTTACATTATTTAATTCTTCCTTTGTTTAACGTTATTCATGGTACCTTGCAGACTTGATTATGTATCTTTAAGGCATACTGTTTCTGCCTTCCCTGCTCTACTTGTAAAGCCCTTTGGGTCAACTGTTGTTTGTTTAAATGTGATATCTAACCAGTAGTGCAATAGTACATTAGTGATCACAGCTAGTCAGACAGTCCATAGGCTAGTACATGGGGAGTCAAACTCATTTTCCCAGAGGGCCACACTGGAAGAAGAGAATCAGATCAAGGGCCAGAGATGGAGAGGTTGACGTGCTTTTGTTTCATTGAAAAAGTCAAATATCTTTGACTGTATTACTGCATGTCGCTTTTTTGACCTCGCTGTAGTCATTTTTGTATGTTTTTCCGACTTCTTTATGGCTTTGTCAGACGTTTTTCTCACCTTTGTTTTTCGCAATTGTCGCATTTTTCCGACCTTTTTGCCGCTTTTTGTCGACATGAAGCCCTACAAAAGTCATCAAAAAAGATCCTGAGCCATCATAGAGTTTAGCAAATCAGCAAAGATCTTTTTTTTTACACCAATATTTCTGCCTAAATATGAAGGAATTTCTGAGTCTCAATCTGCCAAATTCTGCTTTGAGTGTGGTGTAACTGTAGTTAAAAGAACACTTTGTCGTGTTTTTGGTTTTGGCGCACAACTAGGGGGGCCAAAATGTATTGTGAACCTAAATTAATATGCGGGCCGGATCGTAATCTGCAAGGGGCCAGATTTGGCCCGCAGGCCTCGAGTTTGACACGCTGGGCTAGTCCATGTGCAGAAGGAGAGGGGGCAGGGGGCTAGTGTTGGGTCTTGGTGTTGAGCAGCGTTTAAGCCCTTTCTGAGGCTGCTGGTGCGACTCCAAGACTCCAGTCAGGTCTCCCAGACGGGAGGACAGCACGCCCAGAATGCACCTGAACACACCTCCCTGTAAGACCAGCACGCCCAGAATGAACCTGAACACACCTCCCTGTAAGACCAGCACGCCCAGAATGCACCTGAACACACCTCCCTGTAAGACCAGCACGCCCAGAATGAACCTGAACACACCTCCCTGTAAGACCAGCACGCCCAGAATGACCGTGAACACACCTCCCTGTAAGACCAGCACACCCAGAATGCACCTGAACACACCTCCCTGTAAGACCAGCATGGGCCACAGATGGGCGCAGGTGCATTTTGCTATTTAAACGACGCGGGCGCAGGGACGGGAAACTGACAGTTGCGTCGGGCTTTGCGCCATGCGGGGTGTAAGATAGGGCCCTGAGCATGCCTAACATAACGTGTGCAGGTCCCTCCATTCTCCAACTCTCTCTCATTTTTCTGTCTGTCCTCGGGGGTTGAACATACAGCAGCATGTGAATGCAGCACTGTTCAGCGGCTGCCTGGGAAATCCCGGAAATATCTGCAAACAAACAGTTCTGCTCATGAACCGAAAACCAAAGAAAAGGATCATCACTTCAGCCGAGAGCGGTCTGTCGGGAATCATCTCCACGATGCCCTCGTGTCGTCTTCTTGTCCACCCGAAAACCTTTCTAGTTTTTTCTGTATCCAACTTTTAAATTAAATCTCGTTTTTCAACCCTTTGGTCTTTTTTTCCACAATTGTTTTTGTCATTTCCTTTTAAATGGGGGGTTTTTTTCTTGCACTTTTTTGGGACATTTGTCACTTTTTTGACGTTCTTTTATCATTTTTCTTCCCCAAATGCTATCAAAATCGATTCAAAAACCCCAATGCAATGACAGTTAACTGTCATTGGGGAGGGGGGAGAGAGACTATAACACACTGAGACACGCACACTGAGAGACAGACACACGCGCACGCACACACACACACAGACATACTGAGACGCACACACTGACACAAACGCACAGAGACAGACACACACACAGACACACACACACACGCTGACACAGACACACACGCACACAGACAGACACACACACACTGACACAGACACACACGCACGACAGACACACACACACACACACGCTGACACAGACACACAGCACACACGACACACACACACACACGCTGACACAGACACACACGCTGACACAGACACACACGCACACAGACAGACACAAACACACACACACACACACACACGCTGACACAGACACACACACACAGACAGACACACACGCTGACACAGACACACACACACACACACACACACGCTGACACAGACACACACGCACACACACACACACACACGACAGACACACACGCTGACACAGACACACACGCACACAGACAGACACACACACACGCTGACACAGACACACAGTGGTGTAGTCTAATGTATTGTAGTGGGTATACTGTACTGTGTGTGTGTGTATATGTATATATATATATATATATATATATATATATATATATATATATATATATATATGGGGCCAGAATCTGCCTTTGGGGGAGGGGGGTCCTGGTGTCCTCCTCCAGGGTTATTAGAGCATCAAAGACTTCATTTCCTGAGCGTGTCTCTGCGTGGCGTGTCTCTCCTTCAGGGTTATTAGAGCATCAAAGACTTCATTTCCTGCATTCAGATACACTTTCATTCACCACTTTACGGTGAAATCCCTTTATTCAGCCGATGTAAAGAAGGAAAACACAGACGATAATTCTGAATATATCTAAAATATGATAGAAAGTATGTCAGTCACGTATCACTGGGTATTTGTTAGCGGGTATATGGAGATCCTGGAGCTTTCTTAGTGGGTATACTGCAGACTACACCACTGTAGTGAACTGATCATTTATTTAACTAGTAAAGAGTAATGGTTGTAGGGAACCATCTACGTTAGTGTTTTTTTGACTCTTCACACGTTAGATCAGTTCACTACTTTCATTGAATTTGGGAGTTTTATTCCATTTTATAGAATGTAAAATGTAGGGAATTACTGGAATTGTTGGGTCTTTGTAAACTATAGAGTGTGGTCTAGACCTACTCTGTCTGTCTGTGTCTCGAGATAACTCCTGTTATGATTTGATACTATAAATAAAAATGGATTGGAAGAAAAATTTATAAAAGAACGCTGAAAAACGTCGGAAAAAATGTCAAAAACTTCGGAAAAAAAGTCAAAAAATGTCAGAAAAAAAGTCAAAAAATGTCAGAAAAAAAGTCAAAAAAAAAAAAAAAGGGAATAAAGAAAAAAAACGTCGGAAAAAAAAGTTAAAAAAACGTCTGAAAAAAAAAGTAAAAAAACGTCGGAAAAAAAGTTTTAAAAAAACGTCGGAAAGTAAAAAAAAAAACAAAAGGGAAAAAAGAAAAAAAACGTCGGGAAAAAAAGTGAAAAAAACGTCGGGAAAAAAAAGTAAAAAAACGTCGGAAAAAAAGTAAAAAAACTTCAAAAAAAAGTCAAAAAACTGAAAAAAAAAAAAAAACGTCGGAAAAAAAAGTCAAAAAATGTCCAGAAAAGTGACAAAAACATGGGAAAAGCTTTAAAAAAAAAAAAAACGTCACAAAAGCGCAGAAAAATATTGACAGAAACGTCGAAAAAAAATGACCAAAGTGTCGAAAAAGACGACCAAAACGTTGGAATGTTTTTTTACATTTTTACCCAGAAAAACTAAAAGTTGCATCGTGGCCGATGGGGAAGACAACACAGGGTTAATGGTCGACCAGTCTCTAAAAACCAGTTCGCTGCACACACACACACACACACACACACACACACCCAGCGGCGGGCCAGCTGCACCGTGTTGCCCACGGCTGTCGGCGAAGAAAAGGCCGCATTGAATGCTGGGAAACCCCCTAAAGAGCCACCAATCGCCTCCCTCCCTCCCTCCCTCTCTCTCTCTCTCTCTCTCTCGCCTGGCTATTGGCTGCAGAGTTTCAGCTCCGATACGTTGCTGCCCGGGCGGGGGAACACCGACTACACCCCCCCCCCTCCTCTCCATTCATCACAACAACAAGCCACATTCCTCTCAAGGCCACTCGCACGCTGGGAGAGAGATTAGTGATACTGATCAGCACTTCACAAACTCTCTCTCTGTGTGTGTGTGTGTGTGTGTCTCTCTGTGTGTGTGTGTGTGTGCTGTGTGTGTGTGTCTCTCTGTGTGTGCTGTGTGTGTGTGTCTCTCTGTGTGTGTGTGTGTGTCTCCGTTTGTGTGTGTGTGTCTCTGTGTGTGTGTGTCTCTCTGTGTGTGTGTGTGTCTCTGTGTGTGTGTGTGTGTGTCTCTCTCTCTGTGTGTGTGTGTGTGTGTGTCTCTCTCTGTGTGTGCTGTGTGTGTGTGTCTCTCTCTGTGTGTGTGTGTGTCTCTCTCTGTGTGTGTGTCTCTCTCTGTGTGTGTGCTGTGTGTGTGTCTCTCTCTGTGTGTGTGTGTGTCTCTCTGTGTGTGTGTGTGTGTGTGTGTCTCTCTCTCTCTGTCTCTCTGTCTGTCTCTCTCTCTCTGTCTGTCTCTCTCTCTCTCTCTCTCTGTCTGTCTCTCTCTCTCTGTCTCTCTCTGTCTGTCTGTCTCTCTCTCTCTGTCTGCTCTCTCTCTCTGTCTGTCTCTCTCTCTCTCTGTCTCTCTCTCTGTGTCAGAGATAGTCTTTTATTTTTTCTTGTGAGGGGACTGACAATGAGACACGGTGCTGAGATAATTATGGCTCATTGAAAAAGATGCGAGTTACAGGGTCCAAAGTACAAGACTACCAGTATGTACACGACAGGTTCAGCAGAGACACTACCTACAAGGCTGCCATTGCATTTTCCGGTCGGTTTCCGGTCAGTTTTCTGGTCTGTTTCCCTGTCCGTTTCCCGGTCAGTTTCTGGTCAGTTTTCCGGTCCGTTTCCCTGTCCATTTCCCGGTTCGTTTTCCAGTCAGTTTCCGGTCCGTTTCCCTGTCCATTTCCCAGTTCGTTTTCCAGTCAGTTTCCGGTCCGTTTCCCTGTCCATTTCCCAGTTCGTTTTCCAGTCAGTTTCCGGTCCGTTTCCCTGTCCATTTCCCGGTTCGTTTTCCGGTCTGTTTCTGGTCAGTTTTCGGTCCGTTTCCGGTCATTTTTCCAGTCAGTTTTTCGGTCAGTTTTCCAGTCTGTTTTCCGGTCTGTTTCCAGTTAGTTTTCCGGTCCGCTTTCGGTTAGTTTCCGTTAGTTTTCCGGTCTGTTTCCGGTCAGATTTCCGGGGAACCATCTACATTAGTGTTTTTTGACTCTTCACACGTTAGATCAGTTCACTACTTTCATTGAATTTGGGAGTTTTATTCCATTTTATAGCATGTAAAATGTAGGGAATTACTGGAATTGTTGGGTCTTTGTAAACTATAGAGTGTGGTCTAGACCTACTCTGTCTGTCTGTGTCTCGAGATAACTCCTTGATTGTTATGATTTGATACTATAAATAAAAATGGATTGGAAGAAAAATTTATAAAAGAATGCTGAAAAACGTCGGAAAAAAAGTCAAAAACTTCGGAAAAAAAGTCAGAAAAAAAGTCAAAAAACTTTGAAAAAAGTAAAAAAAATAAAAAAAAAGGGAATAAAGTAAAAAAAACTGGAAAAAAAAAGTCAAAAAAGGTCGGAAAAAAAAGGTTAAAAAAACGTCGGAAAAAAGTTTTTAAAAAAAACGTCGAAAAAAAGGTATAAAACTGAAAAAAAGTCAAAAAACTGAAAAAAAAAGTCAAAAAACGTCGGAAAAAAAAGTCAAAAAATGTCCAGAAAAGTGACAAAAACATGGGAAAAGCTTTAAAAAAAACGTCACAAAAGCGCAGAAAAAATATTGACAGAAATGTCGAAAAAAATGACCAAAGTGTCGAAAAAAGACGACCAAAACGTTGGAATGTTTTTTTACATTTTTACCCAGAAAAACTAAAAGTTGCATCGTGGCCGATGGGGAAGACAACACAGGGTTAATGGTCGACCAGTCTCTAAAAACCAGTTCGCTGCACACACACACACACACACACCCAGCGGCGAGCCAGCTGCACAGTTTTCCAGTCTGTTTTCCGGTCTGTTTCCGGTTAGTTTTCCGGTCTGTTTCCGGTCAGATTTCCGGTCTGTTTCCGGTTAGTTTTCCGGTCCGTTTCCGGTCAGATTTCCGGTCTGCTTCCCTGTCCGTTTCCCGGTCAGTTTCTGGTCAGTTTTCCGGTCCGTTTCCGGTTAGTTTTCCGGTCCGTTTCCCTGTCCATTTCCCGGTTCGTTTTCCGGTCTGTTTCTGGTCAGTTTTCGATCCGTTTCCGGTCACTTTTCCAGTCTGTTTTCCGGTCCGTTTCCGGTTAGTTTTCCGGTTCGTTTCCGGTTAGTTTTCCGGTTCGTTTCCGGTCTGTTTCAGCCAGTTTTGAAAAGCCAGCCACCACCACTAACTAATTAGCCAGTATGTGGAGATTTTGGGCAGCCAGCCTTCCAAAAGAAAGCACCATGAAAACGGAGGATAAACAAGCAGGACATGCAACCCCAACCAAAAGGTTTTGTGATGTTACAAAGAAATTTGAGTTATTTTGGCCGATAAACAAACAGTAGCGGTATCTCTGTTTGCCACGTCCTACATTAATTTGGAGATAGAACTCCGTTAGTAAGAAATAATCCTGGTGAAGGTGTAAAGGACTCAGACAGGGAGCCGTCTCTAGCTTCATCGTTTACCGTGATGATTTATGTGTGTGACCTGCCCGTTTGTTGTTTTGGGTTGAGCTATATGCAGCTGCTTTTTGGAGACGAATAAACTGAAAACTAACGCGCACATTTATTTAAAAAAACATCAGTCAAGGTCACGTAATGTTTTATTTTTATTTTGGGGAAGCATTTTTCATTCAAAGATGAAACAACACAGATATGATGGGTTATAGTGGGACTTGCTATGCCCACCACACAGGGGTCAGCCCTATGGTCCCACAGCCCTATGGTCCCACAGCCCTATGGTCCCACAGCCCTATGGTCCCACAGACCTATGGTCCCACAGACCTATGTTCCCACAGCCCTATGGTCCCACAGCCCTATGGTCCCACAGCCCTATGGTCCCACAGCCCTATGGTCCCACAGCCCTATGGTCCCACAGCCCTATGGTCCCACAGCCCTATGGTCCCACAGCCCTATGGTCCCACAGCCCTATGTTCCCACAGCCCTATGGTCCCACAGCCCTATGTTCCCACAGCCCTATGGTCCCACAGCCCTATGGTCCCACAGCCCTATGTTCCCACAGCCCTATGGTCCCACAGCCCTGTGGTCTAGGGTTATATTCCATCTGTAGTCCATTGCTACTGGATAATAGGTTGGGTGTAATTAGCTACCAAATTGGGAGAAAGGGCTATAAAATCTGATACCAATTTATGAAAAAGGAAATGTGGGAACATAGGGCCTAATTTTGGAAAAAAAAGATCTTAGAAATGTGGGAACATTGGCACGCTCACACCACATAAACTTCAACTGAACTGGCACAAATACAAAACTGTAATGACGATACAACTCTTCCTTCTTTCTGCCTTGCTTTCAGAGAACTGGGAAGCTAGAAAACACTGCTGTCCACTTCCCATGCATGAAACTAAACTAATAAAGAACCTCAATGCTCCTTTCTATTCTGTCATCCTGCCCAATTTCCACCTTCTCGGCATCAATCAACTCGTAGAAACTCTGCAGGGGAAGCTGGGTTACTGAAAAGCCCTGCAAGAGTCAAGTTAAATGTATGTATAGAGCCCCAATATCACAAATCACAAATAAGCCTCTGGGTTTTTTTACAGTCTGTACAGCGTATGACTCCAGCTGTCCTTGGACCTTCACCTCAGATAAAGAAAACCACATTCTTGTCCTATCAGGAGCTGTGGGAGGCGCTGGTCGTCCTGCACACGTGTCCCTAGTGCCGGCAGGAATGTGCCGTTCGCGCACACACGCTGAAGGCCATGCCGAAGTAGAGGATCGGAGCGAAAACATTCTCCAAGGACGCCTGGCAAAGCTCTCAACATGCCCCCTAAAAAATCCTTCAGGGCCTTTAAAAAACTCCCGAAAAGCCATCAAACACCCAAGGAACTTCCTCAAAGACTTCTCTCTAAAATATATTCACAGTCCCCCCCCTCAATGACCCTTGAAAAGTCAAAGCCCTCAAGGATGACTTTTTTCCGTGTTCCTCGCACACAGACTCAGAGGAATGTTAGAAATGGACAACAGGTTAGCAGTTTTTTCTCCATGGGATGCTGAGACACTGGAATAACTGGGAGGGAGGGAGGGAGGGGGAGAGAGGGAGTGAGAGAGGGAGGGGGGGAGGGAGGGAGAGAGAGAGGCAGGGAGGGAGGGAGAGAGAGGGAGGGAGGGGGGAGAGAGGGAGGGAGAGAGAGGGAGGGAGAGAGGGAGGGAGGGAGGGAGAGAGGGAGGGAGGGAGGGAGGGAGAGAGAGGGAGGGAGAGAGGCAGGGAGGGAGAGAGGCAGGGAGAGAGGGAGTGAGAGAGGCAGGGAGGGAGAGAGGCAGGGAGAGAGAGAGGCAGGGAGAGAGGGAGGGAGAGAGGCAGGGAGAGAGGGAGTGAGAGAGGCAGGGAGAGAGGGAGTGAGAGAGGCAGGGAGGGAGAGAGGGAGAGAGAGAGGGAGGGAGAGAGGGAGTGAGGGAGGGAGAGACGGGGGAAAGGGCAGGGAGGGAGGGAGAGAGGGAGGGAAAGAGGGAGGGAGGGAGAGAGAGAGGGAGGAAAAGAGGGAGAGAGAGAGAGAGAGAGAGAGAGAGAGAGAGAGAGAGTGAGAGAGGGAGGGAGGGACCTAATGTTTGGATGGGGGCTCAGGATTGACGGTGTAGTCTGAGAGAGAAAGCTAAATGTCTGGGAACACATTTAAGAGCAATTGAAAATCCAACATGAGGACAAAACGCTGCCATGTTCTGGATGTATTTAAAGACTCCTGATCAGTTATGGTGTATTAAGCCCAGTTCATGAATGAGCTGGTGGTTTTAGACGAAGGCTCAACGAGCGCCGCGAGCACGGTATGTGGTGGAGCGAGCTGGAGAGTGACTGAAGAGAGGGAGCGACGTTAGAACAACGCAGAGAATCAGAGGAATACCACACTGTGGCAAGCATCTCACTATCACCAACGTCGTCCACAATCATATTTAGACGCTATAAATGATATCCAGCTACGAAAAAACCTGAAAAGTCGGAGGTTAGGACTGAAGTACGAAGAGTCGCTTCTATGCATCCTGAACGCAAGTGTCTTTGCTAGTTTAAGACCGACGCAGTTGTCAGTTTCCCGTCCAGCGCCCACGTCGTTTAAATAGCAAATGCACCTGCAGCCATCTGTGGCCCATGCTGGTCTTACAGGGAGGTGTGTTCAGGTGCATTCTGGGCGTGCTGGTCTTACAGGGAGGTGTGTTCAGGTGCATTCTGGGCGTGCTGGTCTTACAGGGAGGTGTGTTCAGGTGCATTCTGGGCGTGCTGGTCTTACAGGGAGGTGTGTTCAGGTGCATTCTGGGAGTATTGCTATCTTGAGGCAGTGGGAAGTGATGGCACCATTGACCAACAAAAACCTGGTCTAAAGTCAATAACGCAGCATCTCATTGTTATTTTAACAGAGCATTAGTAAAATGCTCCTAGACTCATGGACAGCACGTGCACACTATGCTTGTTACACACACAGGGACGCACAGCAGCACACACACACACACACACACACACACACACACACACACACACACATGCAGAAGATTACAAATAACAATATTACGGTGCAAATCCTCCATCATAACAGCAATGCTCCAAGGTCCAAACGCGCCTGGCTTTTAAAGGGAATGGGAGATGATCTCTGATTGGTTGATTGCATGTTACGCCCAAAACACACCTCTGATTAATGAAGACACTAAGTACAACCCTTTAGAACCATGCGCCCGGCACACGGACCCTTTTGACCACCGTCAAACTAGCAAAAGTGGATTTGGACACGCCCTAAACACATAAAGGAAAAGCTATCCCACACAGCTACGTCCCGTCGGTACCAGATGCTTCAGAGACATCCACTTTAATAATCAGTTTCAGCACAGACAGACTCACCGAATAATGACAAAAAACACCGTGGGCGCCCGGATAGCTCAGTTGGTAGAACGCACGCCTGTATATAGAGGTGTACTCCTCGACACAGCGGGCGCGGGTTCGACGCTGACCTGCGGCCCTTTGCTGCATGTCATTCACCCCCTCTCCCCCCCCTTTCATTTCTTCAGCCGTCCTGTCAATCAAGGCCTAAAAATGCCCCAGAAATAATCTTTAAGAGGAAACATTCATGCATTAAAAAACAAAGGTTATTTTCCCCGTCATGAAAAAACATCCAAACTGCTCGGTTCGCTTGTCTGGGTTCGTGAGGAACGCAACACGTGGCAGCTGATTGGACGAACGCGTCACGTGGTTCTTGCTGCTCCCAAATTTCAAAACAGACTCTAATGGCGTCTCGTTCTGAATACGATGAGGAAGACTGTAGAGATGTCAGGTGGGAGAGATGAGGAAGACTGTAGAGATGTCAGGTGGGAGAGATGAGGAAGACTGTAGAGATGTCAGGTGGGAGAGATGAGGAAGACTGTAGAGATGTCAGGTGGGAGAGATGAAGACTGTAGAGATGTCAGGTGGGAGAGATGAAGAAGGCTGTAGAGACGTCAGGTGGGAGAGATGATGAAGACTGTAGAGACGTCAGGTGGGAGAGATGAAGAAGACTGTAGAGACGTCAGGTGGGAGAGATGAAGAAGACTGTAGAGACGTCAGGTGTGAGAGATGAAGAGTGTAGAGATGTCAGGTGGGAGAGATGAGGAAGACTGTAGAGATGTCAGGTGGGAGAGATGAGGAAGACTGTAGAGATGTCAGGTGGGAGAGATGAGGAAGACTGTAGAGATGTCAGGTGGGAGAGATGAGGAAGACTGTAGAGATGTCAGGTGGGAGAGATGAGGAAGACTGTAGAGATGTCAGGTGGGAGAGATGAGGAAGACTGTAGAGACGTCAGGTGGGAGAGATGAAGAAGACTGTAGAGATGTCAGGTGGGAGAGATGAAGACTGTAGAGATGTCAGGTGGGAGAGATGAAGACTGTAGAGATGTCAGGTGGGAGAGATGAGGAAGACTGTAGAGATGTCAGGTGGGAGAGATGAGGAAGACTGTAGAGATGTCAGGTGGGAGAGATGAGGAAGTCTGTAGAGATGTCAGGTGGGAGAGATGAGGAAGACTGTAGAGATGTCAGGTGGGAGAGATGAGGAAGACTGTAGAGATGTCAGGTGGGAGAGATGAGGAAGACTGTAGAGACGTCAGGTGGGAGAGATGAGGAAGACTGCCCAGAGCTGGAGGATGCTCCAGCGTCGTATATAGTCTGGTGTGTGGTTTTTTGGGTTTCATGTCACCTATGATGACAGTGGAATAAGACAATAGATAGAACTGCCACGGTGTGTTGTTATGATAAGATGTTAGCTATGTATCATATGCTGAAGTATATTTCTGGAGTGTTAAAGATTAAAAGAAAAAATAACAAGTACCGTACAGAACCGAAAACCGTGATACGAACTGAACCGTACCACCCCTAGTGATCCCTTAGTGCTGGTTTCGGTCTCTACGAAGCCTTTCAGGCTACATCTACATTGGGTGTTAACATGATATCCCCAGAGAGAGCTCAGCAGACTGATCTCTGATCTGTTGGATCAGGAGAGATCCTCCCTGACTCCAGCAACGCTTTCTTTATTTAGCCTTTATTCAACAAGAAGTATCTCTTGATGGGGCGCCCTGCTGGCTCACATGGTTGAGCGTGCGCCCCGTGTGCGAAGGCTCAGTGCTTACCGCAGCGGCCACAGGTTCAATTCCGACCCGCGGCCCTTTGCTGCGTGTCTTCCCCCCCCCCCCTCTCTCTCTCTCTCTCTTCCCTTATTTTCTGTCTTCAGCTGTCAACATTGGCATCTTTCTTTTTTGGGAGCTGTGGTTAAAAATGGCAGCACAGTTCTGCTTTAACCAACACGCAAAAAAAGGGAAGCGGCACTAAAACCCAGAACGCACTACCCAGGTGTCCTTCAGCAAGGCACACCGCAGCGACCAGAGCGAGCAGCAAGGAAAGAAGCATTTTCTAAAATAAAACAGAAGTCCTGTGCGTTTCCTCTTACCTTCACGCTGACCACTTTCTTCAGATTTCGGCATTCGCCGTTGTCCACCTCCTCTTGCTCCGTTGTCATGGCGACAGGCTGGCCAATCCCCGCCGAGTCCAGTGCCATGCTCCCGAGCTGCTCGGCCGCGGCCAACTCGGGGTTCTGTTGGCCCTCGAACGGGGCGCTGCGAGGGACGGGGGCCGCCGACTCTTTCTCAGCGCCGGCCACTCCCGTCGCAACAACCTCCATTTTCTCCTTCTTAGTTTTCCCCGACGCCCCGTCTTTGTCCTTTTTCACGGCGGGGAGGGTACGGGAGGGTTTACTAGACTTGTCAGTGCCCTTGGTGGGGGTAGAGTTAGGGTTCTGGGTCGGCGCCTCTAAGGGGGCCCGGCCCTGAACCTCCTTCTTGGCTCCGTCTGAGACCGGGGCCTTAGCGCTCTCCTTAGAGTTTTTACTACGTTTGGATTTAGATTTGCTCTCTTTGCCCTGCGCGGCGCCTACAGGACTTACGAACTTAATATTGTCTGGTAGTGCAGCCACGGCGCTGGGAGGGGCGGCCATGCCCCCTCCCTCCTTGCTGCTCGACATCTCTAGCTTGTCCTTCTCCAGGTCGGCGTCCAGGTCGATGATTAGATTGCCGACGCCGATATCCCACTCATCGCCGCTGTCGTACGTGTCCACTGCGTTGGAGTCCACACCTTTCCCGCCTGCAGGGCCGCTGCTGAGGGACATCTTAGTAGGAGCGTCCCGGAGCGCCGCAGGAGGGCCAGAGGAGGGCCGCGCTCCTCCCAGCCGCAGGACGCCTCCTCAGGGCCGGGCCCCGCGCCGACGCCCAGCTCCCCACATCGCCTCCTGCACAGCGGACAAACAACAGCTCAGACACGGAGAGAAAACGGCAACAACAGGGCACAGTGACACATGAGTAGCCTAATGATTCTTTTCATTAGGGCTTGTTTGTTTTTTTCTATACCAATTTTATGAAAACAAAAAGAAACTAGAACTGCAAGCAGTTATGACGAGGGCCAAGCCTCCCACGCCAGTCGCCCCCCCCGACGCCCCGGGGAGCACGCGAAAGCAGACATTTTTGGTAGGTGTGGTCCATGACCCATTGTCTATCTACCCTGTCAATATAATATATTGTTCACGTTAGTGTAAGTAGTACATTTAGACGTGGGCCCATAGGCCACGCCCACTTTAACCCCTCAGTACCCCACTCTAGGGTTGGCCCTAGATGGTACCCAACAAATCTTGTAAAAATTGGATGAGCGGTTCTTGAGATGTAAACTTTTTTGTACTTGTAACGCCCCCTAGTGGCCAATTTTCGTAAAATGCGTGGGGGACCTCCAGAGGGTCGTCCAATCCAACTGTATTTGTACAGCACGTTTAAAACAACCAGGTCGACCAAAGTGCTGGACGTTGACATGCGAGTAACAAAAACAAATAACAGACTAGAAAAATAAAATGCAGAATACAGAATCCAGCTCTCAAACAGGTTGGAAGGCCGATGAATAACAAGTCGTGATTTATCAAACAAGGACCTGAAGTTTTGGCGTCGATGGCATTTATTTCGGCCGAGATATGGCAAAGTTGGTGTTTTCATAGTTCTAGCTACACAAACGTCTTCCTATCAAAAATACTTTTCAGTAACTCTTTGTCAGACCCGTCTGGAGATGCTACGTGCAAAATGTCGTGCCGATCGGTCGCACGGTCTAGGAGGAGTTTGAAAAAGTAGGTTTTTGATAAATCGCGATTTTTCACTAGAGATGTTCCGATAGCGATACCAGTATCAGCTCCGATACTGCCTAAAACGCTGGTATCACTACCAGGAAGTACTGGAGTTAATGCAGCGATCTGATACCACGTAATAAAGCCCTAAAGAATAGCTACGTTAAGTAGTTTATTCATGTTATTTTTCCGTTATAACGGAATCAAACTGCAGAATAAAAGAAGGTTCTGGGTGTTCATGTTTCACAAAGACTTTAACCTGACAGACAAAGATAGAAATAATATCACATCTATACAGAGATAGTAGTATACAGCTGTTATACATCATATCATCTATACAGGGATAGTAGTATACAGCTGTTATACATCATATCATCCATACAGAGATAGTAGTATACAGCTGTTATACATCATATCATCTACACAGGGATAGTAGTATACAGCTGTTATACATCATATCATCCATACAGGGATAGTAGTATACAGCTGTTATACATCATATCATCCATACAGAGATAGTAGTATACAGCTGTTATACATCATATCATCTACACAGGGATAGTAGTATACAGCTGTTATACATCATATCATCTATACAGAGATAGTAGTATACAGCTGTTATACATCATATCATCTACACAGGGATAGTAGTATACAGCTGTTATACATCATATCATCTATACAGAGATAGTAGTATACAGCTGTTATACATCATATCATCTATACAGGGATAGTAGTATACAGCTGTTATACATCATATCATTATACAGGGATAGTAGTATACAGCTGTTATACATCATATCATCATACAGGGATAGTAGTATACAGCTGTTATACATCATATCATCATACAGGGATAGTAGTATACAGCTGTTATACATCATATCATCTATACAGGGATAGTAGTATACAGCTGTTATACATCATATCATCCATACAGGGATAGTAGTATACAGCTGTTATACTTTTACGTTTACGTTGCAGCTCCGACTACGTTTCTCCTGCGGGTCTCTACGACGTGTAACGTTAGACAGCCAATCACAGACATTATCAGATGTTGGTAGAAGCATGCTGCGTGCTTATTGGCTCCCTGACGCTGGTGAGATCTACTCCTTAGGTATTAGGTATATTTTCTAGGGCTCTATACTCTGTATCGTTACATTGTTGTTGTCTACGTGTTCATATAACTTCATACATGCTACAACTGGCTGGAATCGTTGCACACATCCTCTCCAACGAGGGCACCAGCCACCATGGCATCATGACTTTGCGTAACCATACACGCCACTTTCCTAAAGCCAAGTGGCGTGTTATCTGTACGCATTTTGAGCTATCCACGTGTATGTCTACGCTGTATGCAGCATACGTTCTGATTAACACGCCAAAAAACGGATTATGCGTTCAAAAACGCCATATGAATTGGCGTGTCATACATACGCCACTTTGTGACATCAGTCTGGCACCAGCAGCACAATTGCCGGGAGGAAGTTCACGCAGCGACTGGCAGAGGAGCTGAGAGCGGAGTTCATGGAGGGAAAAAGGGCAGCGGCGCCAAAACGGAGGCAGTGCCAGATTAGGTTAGGTTATAAATGTTCAAATAAGATACATTTAGGTGTTATTTAGGAGTTACGTTTAATGGTTTCCATACCATATTGTTTACGGGGTATCCCCATGTACTGGTGCTGGTCTATACCACTATGTGGTAAACGGGGTATCCCCATATACTGGTGCTGGTCTATACCACTATGTGGTAAACGGGGTATCCCCATATACTGGTGCTGGTCTGTACCACTATGTGGTAAACGGGGTATCCACATATACTGGTGCTGGTCTGTACCACTATGTGGTAAACGGGGTATCCCCATATACTGGTGCTGGTCTGTACCACTATGTGGTAAACGGGGTATCCCCATATACTGGTGCTGGTCTGTACCACTATGTGGTAAACGGGGTATCCCCATATACTGGTGCTGGTCTGTACCACTATGTGGTTTCGGTCGTGTGTCTCTGAAGCCTGCGGAGGAGTCAAAGTGTCCCGGAGGCGGTTTGTTGTGATCACACAGACGGGTGTGAAGTGGGCGGAGGAGGTCGATTGCTGCGGACATAAAGGCCGTGTTGACGAGGGATCAGAGGCTTTTCTACCCAGCAACCCTCTGCGCCGGGGGGGGCAGCCTCCGAGGCCTCCTTCAGGCCACTTATCATATGAAAGGAGGGACACGACCCCTGACCCCCTGGGACAATACGGGGGGTGTTGGCAGAGCCATGGGAGCGGATGGAAGGGGGGTGGGGTGCAATGTTAACAGCCAGCAGCCCCCACTGACGCGACACGGATGCTAATTTAGGTTCTGATCTTCACTGCATGGAGCAAACAGACGACATGTGACTTTATTCAGGCTGAATTACTGGAATTGTTGGGGCTTTGTAAATTATAGAGTGTGGTCTAGTTTGTCCCATGCATTGGTGTCTAAGGCTATGTTCAGACTGCAGGCAAAAGTGGCCCAAATCTGGGGTTTGGGGGTGTGGCTTAGCTGTGTTTGATTTAGAGCTTGAGACGCTATAATGATCTAGTTTCATTGGCCAGTTAACGTGCCACTTGCATGTCCCATTTTCTTTATATATTTATACTGTCCAACCAGTAGAACATGTCCTGTCCTGTAGACATGGTCCTTATTTATATATTTATACTGTCCAACCAGTAGAACATGTCTGTCTCTTATTTATATATTTATACTGTCCAACCAGTAGAACATGTCCTGTCCTGTAGACATGGTCCTTATTTATATATTTATACTGTCCAACCAGTAGAACATGTCCTGTTCTGTAGACATGGTCCTTATTTATATATTTGTACTGTCCAACCAGTAGAACATGTCCTGTCCTGTAGTCATGGTCCTTATTTATATATGTTATACTGTCCAACCAGTAGAACATGTCCTGTTCTGTAGACATGGTCCTTATTTATATATATTTATACTGTCCAACCAGTAGAACATGTCCTGTCCTGTAGACATGGTCCTTATTTATATATATTTATACTGTCCAACCAGTAGAACATGTCCTGTCCTGTAGACATGGTCCTTATTTATATATATTTATACTGTCCAACCAGTAGAACATGTCCTGTTCTGTAGACATGGTCCTTATTTATATATGTTATACTGTCCAACCAGTAGAACATGTCCTGTTCTGTAGTCATGGTCCTTATTTATATATATGTTATACTGTCCAACCAGTAGAACGTGTCCTGTTCTGTAGACATGGTCCTTATTTATATATTTATTCATGTTGTACCAGTCCAATATGACCGTCAGTTGAAATAAACCTTGTGTTATAAGAAATGTTTATAAAAAATATTGAAATTAATATCAATATCGCAACATTCATAATCAATATCACGTGTTGTGGATATCGTGCACCCCTAGCGGGAGCCCTGGACACAGACGGTGAAGTGGAAATACACACAGACCTCTGTAGTGAATCTGCAGCCATAACCCCGCAAAAAGACCAAAATAGTCAGTCAGTCAGTCAGTCAGTCAGTCTCTCTGTCAGTCAGTCAGTCTCTCTGTCAGTCAGTCAGTCTCTCTGTCAGTCAGTCAGTCTCTCTGTCAGTCAGTCAGTCAGTCAGTCTCTCTGTCAGTCAGTCAGTCAGTCAGTCAGTCTCTCTGTCAGTCTCTCTGTCAGTCAGTCAGTCAGTCTCTCTGTCAGTCAGTCAGTCAGTCTCTCTGTCAGTCAGTCAGTCAGTCAGTCAGTCTCTCTGTCAGTCAGTCAGTCTCTCTGTCAGTCAGTCAGTCAGTCTCTCTGTCAGTCAGTCTTCTGTCAGTCTCTCTGTCAGTCAGTCCGTCTCTCTGTCAGTCAGTCCGTCTCTCTGTCAGTCTCTCTGTCAGTCAGTCCGTCTCTCTGTCAGTCTCTCTGTCAGTCTTCTGTCTCTCTCTCTCTCTGTCAGTCTGTCAGTCTGTCAGTCTCTCTCTCTCTCTCTCTGTGTCTCTCTCTCTCTCTCTCCATCCTCCCCATCACCTGCTCACTAATGTCACGGCTGCCATTACACAAACAGTTTTGAAATAAAAGTGACTTCCTCCATCACGTCCCCTGACTGTAGTGCAGCAGCGTGCTGCGCCTGATGTCCTCGGTATTGGTCTTTTGATCACGCGGGTCAGTTTAAAACCCCAAACAGCTCACCCTGGAATCTGATATCGCCACGCTTTTAGAAACAACAACAAATCTGATCTGAGCAAAAAACTCTGAATTAAGCGTGAAGACTTGCGGTGTGAACGTAGCCTAAGAGCTGTTACACACCAACCAGACCGCCGACCGCCGGCAGAAAAGCGTCTGTACGTGTGTGTGTGTGTGTCTGTGTGCGTGTGTGTGCGTGTCTGTCTGTGCTGTGTGTGTATATATGTGTGTGCATGTCTGTCTGTGCGTGTGTCTGCGTCTGTACGTGTGTGTGTGTGTGTGTCTGCGTCTGTACGTGTGTGTGTGTGTCTGCGTCTGTGTGTGTGTGCGCTGTCTGCGTCTGTACGCAGTGTGTGTGCGTCTCTGTGTGTGCGTGTCTGTACGCGTGTGCGCATGTGTCTGCGCGTGTGTGTGCGCATGTGTTTGCACGTGTGTGTCTGCGTCTGTACGTGCGTGTGTGCGCGCATGTGTCTGTACGCTGCGTGTGTGCGTGCGCGTCTGTACGTGTGTGTCTGTACGTGTGTGTGTGTGTCTGTACGTGTGTGTGTACGTGTGTGTGTGTGTGTGACGTGTACGTGCGTGTGTGTACGGTGTGTCTGTACGTGTGTGTGTCTGTACGTGTGTGTGTTCGTGTGTCTCTGTACGTGTGTCTGTACGTGTGTGTGTGTGTGTGTGTGTCTGTACGTGTGTGTGTGTGTCTGTACGTGTGTGTGTGTGTGTGTGTGTGTGTGTGTGTGTGTGTGTGTGTGTGTGTGTGTGTGTGTGTGTGTGTGTGTGTGTGTGTGTGTGTGTGTGTGTGTGTCAACTCAGTTCTTGATTGGCCAACGGCGCATTCAAATGATTTTATGATACGTTGACGCCCAAATGGGCGAGTGGGCTGCGTTTGACTTGCCCCGGGCCATCGGGCATTAAACTCTTATTGGTGAACCCTGGGTTTAGGGTTTAGGGTTTAGGGTTCCTCCCACTTGATTAGGAGTCTGTAGAACGTGTTGTGTTTGACAGATTCTGGTCCAGCCTCATAACTAACAGCTTTTCTAAATCTTGTCCGTTTTAGTCTCAGTAAACCCATCTGTCCGCCTGAGGGAGAACAGCCCGGCCCGTCACGAAGCCTGCAGCATCATTACTAAACATATTTACAGATTGTGATGAAATTCGTTGGACACGGAGGCTTTTTATCCAGCAGAACAGCTGATTAGATTAAGGACTGCCTGGGATTTCCACTGTTGGATCCATTTAGTTGTGTCTGTTTTTAGCCCAAACGGAGACAAAGGTCTGACTCTGGTCTGAGTCCCGCGGGGGAGGTTTTACAAGAGCATGAAATCCATTTATAAAACCCTAACGATGTGTTCTCCCACCCTTTCAGTCTAGGGCTGCCCAACCTACCCTTTTTATTAAATAGTCATTGTGATGTCAACTGGCGCAATAAACGTGTGCAAAAGGCTGAGACTTGCACACTACTTTGCACGATTACTTTTTGCACCTTACATCCCACTCCATGTGTACTTGTCTTGATATTATGTCTTATTTGCATATTATGTTGATATGTGCCTATATGTATACTGTTGTCTCTATAGTACAGTATGTGTCTGTATTACTATTTGTCCACTGAATGTTTACTACTACTATGTCTACTTGTTGAATGTATAGAGAGTTAACACCTACGACGTCTAATTCCTTGGGTATGTACGTATACTTGGCCAATTAATCCGATTCTGATATCATGAAAGAGACAGATTTTTTTGTGTTAAGCCCCCGACACACCAACCCGACGGCCGACCGTCGGCAGAAAAGCCAGTCGGACTGATCAGTCGGCTCCCTGAGGTCCAAAAAGTGCCTCAGAACACACCGAAGAGACGCCGACCCGCGCGTACGTTCTGCACGTGGGTCTGGCTTCTCCAGCTGACCGATAATGGCGGCTTGTTCGAAATACCATCTCGTATTTTTAGAAGATAGTTCACTGAAACGTGTTTCTGAAAACATTTGAAGAGAGAAATAGGCCGTGCAGCTGCTGAATCTGTCTTCATTTCAGATCAACAAAGGTCAGTTTAAAAGACTTTAGTCAGATTTTGGGAGGCGTTTGTCACTCATCCCGCTCGCCATTTCCATGATGTATAACAGCTGTATACTACTATCCCTGTATGGATGATATGATGTATAACAGCTGTATACTACTATCCCTGTATGGATGATATGATGTATAACAGCTGTATACTACTATCCCTGTATGGATGATATGATGTATAACAGCTGTATACTACTATCCCTGTATGGATGATATGATGTATAACAGCTGTATACTACTATCCCTGTATGGATGATATGATGTATAACAGCTGTATACTACTATCCCTGTATGGATGATATGATGTATAACAGCTGTATACTACTGTATTGTACGGTATCAGAACATCTCTATCCTCAACGCCACACACTTAATGACCCCGACAGGCCGGCCGGAGGAGGTGAGCCGAGCGCCGCCTTCCCAGCAGCCAGCGGGACAAATCATCCCGGCTGATGGAAACTTGGCCTCCACACCTCAAAACACAGACGAGCCAGCGAGCATCTTCCGAATGTGCTGGGCTGTAAACTACACGTCGCCCAGATATTAACACGACGTCAGCGCTCCCGATGATTCACAGCATGTGGAGCGGAAAATAGTGGAACATGTGGATCAATGTTTCCCAAAAAGCCCGAGATCAACGCCCTCAAATGTCTTGTTCTGTCCCCAACTCAAAGATGTTCAGCGTCCTGTCCCAGAGGAGAGAAGACACTAGAACAATATTCACGTTTAACACGCTGACGTCACACACGTTTACCTTTGGTTAAAAAAGAAAGACAAACCGATTATTATTTATTTAATAGTTGACTACTAATTAGGGCTGCACGATTATTTTGATCAATATATTGATCCCGATTCATTAACACGATTGTTTGTTGATTTTAACCCAAATTAATGTTATTGTCACACAGGCTAATTATAACTGCTTTCACGTCCACATGGTGCTACATTCCTCCTAAAATAGCAACGCTGATTACGGTCCCACTTAAATGTCTCTGATGCTCCAAAACAGATGTTAGAGGCAACAGAAACATCGCTGCACGTCACGCTAGTAAACACTAATAACACGTTACACAGCAGCTAACGTTAGCCTACCGTTAGCTAGTTAACACTAATACGCCAGAGCAGGGGGAATGAGAGGGGGAGCAGGGGGAATGAGAGGGGGGGACGCCAGAGCAGGGGGGAATGAGAGGGGGGGACGCCAGAGCAGGGGGAATGAGAGGGGGAGACGCCAGAGCAGGGGGAATGAGAGGGGGGGACGCCAGAGCAGGGGGAATGAGAGGGGGAACACCAGAGCAGGGGGAATGAGAGGGGTAGACGCCAGAGCAGGGGGAATGAGAGGGGTAACACCAGAGCAGGGGGAACGAGAGGGGTAACACCTCTGGTGGAATGAAACCAATTAATTAGAAGTATCTGGAGACGCAGCTGGTGTGAAAACGCCCTCAGTTTTTACATCCATGTTAAAGTAACGTTAGTGTTTACAGGGTGATGGGAGTTTTCAATGTGTGGGTGAGCGGCCCTTCTGTTGCCATGACGACTAACTACTGACCCAGCCTCTCGGCGGCTGCTTTTTCCACCCTGAACTACTTCAAACTTCCAGTTTTCACTGCGCTGTAAATCCCATAATCCCCCTAACCACTTTCCCTACTTGAGCCGCCCGTTAACATGTTTACGCTGCGTCTGCTGGCCGTCGGACCTGCAGGAGACAGAGCCAGTGTGAAATGCTGCGAGGCTGCCAAACATGTCTGTAGGTTTACACTGTGCAGAGAAGACAATAGACCCCTCAAGACTCTATAAATACTAAACACCACCGTTATGGTTTTACGGTCAGTGATGAATGTCTTCGTGTGGTCTTCATCGATACGCTTACAGGGGAGAGGGGAGGCTGCTTCACGTCTGTGGGCTGCAGCTTGACATCAGAGTATATTCAAGGCCAGTGGCGTGAAAGGACCAGTTCACACCAAAAGACAGTCCGTCCAGAAAAATGCTGAGTATTTTTTTGTGATTGTTTTGGGCTAAAATCCTTGATTATGCGTCACGTTTTCTTAAAAAATGTGATGGAATATGCGGGATATTTATGCGATGAAATTGGAGGAACTTGCAAAAACTGTGGCTTCATCGCGGGGTTTGCAGCTTTTAGATGATGTTAACATCGCTTCGCCACGTCGCTTCGCCACGTCGCTTCGCCACGTCGCTTCGCCACGTCGCTTCACCACGTCGCTTCACCACGTCGCTTCACCACGTCGCTTCACCACGTCGCTTCACCACGTCACTTCACAACGTCACTTCATCACGTTGCTTCATGTTCTCATGGCAACAGGGGAACAGCTGCTCTTGTGTGAAGTAAACAACATTTTTCATCTTTCTGCTGAGATATTTGGGACTTTTTTTGCAATGAAAATGCGGGGATTATGACATCATGCAAGCCCCGCATATTTTGCGCGGAAATCAGCAATTTATGCGGCGAAAGTGCCCCCCCCGCATAAATATGCAGACTTTGGCTGGTTATGCGTTGACTTATGAGATCATATAATCACGTTTTTCTGGAGGGACTAAAAAGAACTACGGCGGGACGAAACCGCTTGCAGGAGAAGTTTCAGCGGTCTGAACCAGCTGATGGCGTCGCTGTCGTCTGTCTAGTCCACACAGCACAAAGAATTCTGGGATGGTAGGAAAAACGTGCTCTGGTTTATTGCCATCTTTAAACCAATCACAATCATCGTGGGCGGGGCTAAGCTCCGGACGGAGCCACGGTGCCTCTGTACGTTTGATTGGACAGATAGTCTAGCTAGCTGTCTGGATTTACCCTGCAGAGATCTGAGGAGCAGTCCTCACAAAGAGACGTCTCCTGTTACAACAGCCAATAGAGAAGTCAGCTGGTCGAGTCAGCTTAACAATATTTTTTTTTTAAATCAGGATATACTTCAGATCAAAAGTTATCAGATATTAAAAAAGCCTAATCTTAAAACTATGAGTAATGGGGCGACCTCTAACTCACCCAGTAGTCTGTGGGCCCCATGTAGGCTGAGGCCTTGGCAGCCTTTCCTGTCTTCAAGCTATCCTGTCGATTAAAGGCCATAAAAAGCCCCAAAAATAATCAAAAAAAAAAAAAAAACTATGAATAATATCCATTTCCAGGGAATAAAAGAA
>NC_135862.1:1667271-1677271 GCF_031162955.1 Sander vitreus
CACGATACGATATCATCACGATACTTATGTCACGATACGATATCATCACGATACTTATGTCACGATAAGATATCATCACGATACTTATGTCACGATACGATATCATCACGATACGATATCGCAATACCACGATACGATATCACGATGCTTATGTCACGATACAATATCATCACGATACTTATGTCACGATACGATATCACGATACGGTATCCCGATACTTATGTCACGATACGATATCACGATACGGTATCCCGATACTTATGTCACGATACGATATCATCATGATACGATATCATCACGATACGATATCATCACGGTACCACGATACGATATCACGGTACCACGATACGATATCATCACGATACCACGATACGATATCATCACGATACTTGTGTCACGATACGATATCATCACTGTATTTGTGTCACGATGCGATATCATCACGATACTAATGTCACGATACGATATCATCACGATACCACGATACGGTATCACGATACTTGTGTCACGATAAAATATCACGATACTTATGTCACGATACGATATCATCACGATACGATATCACCGCGATACTAATGTCACCATACGATATCATCACAATACTTATGTCGCGATACGATATTGCGATTTTAAACATATTGCAATATTCTGCGATATATTGCAACTCATTACCTTTTTTCCCCAACTTCAAATTTTTCCCAATTTCAAATGATGTCCCCAAAAGGAAACTTTGTCAACATCTGTTTTATCTAAAAAGATCCATTTCTCTGTTTGTTCATCTCACTTCAGTGTTATTGCTGCAAAATGGGATCGTCAAGCAGACAGACTGACCATCACATATATAATAATAGATCCATACTTGGCGTCTGTGTATCGATACAGTATTGCCACGGAAAATATTGCGATACTACGCTGTATTGATTTTTTCCCCCGCCGCTATTATTTCGGATCCATATCGCCCTGACTGACTCATCCTTTGGAAACTGGCGGAGACTTACCACAGATTAACTTTCCCCGACATTATTGATACATCAAACTACAGCGCTGAGCACATGACACTTCCTGAATGTGCAAAACATACCAGAATATGTAAACAGAAAGGTTGTTAGGCCTCCACTACACTATAAACAGAAATAATCGATTATGGCCCGGCCGATTATCGATGCAGCATCGTCCACGTCTCGATTTCAGGCGCGTTTTGGGCGTACGCCACATTTATAGATGAGACCGCTGAGCCCTTTTTAAACTAGAGGTGGTCCGATACCATTTTTTGCTTCCCGATACCGATACCTGAACTTGCGTATCGGCCGACACCGAGTACTGATATGATACCAGTGTGTCAACATGTATAACAGCTGTATACTACTATCCCTGTATGGATGATATGATGTATAACAGCTGTATACTACTATCTCTGTATGGATGATATGATGTATAACAGCTGTATACTACTATCCCTGTATGGATGATATGATGTACAACAGCTGTATACTACTATCTCTGTATAGATGATATGATGTATAACAGCTGTATACTACTATCCCTGTATGGATGATATGATGTATAACAGCTGTATACTACTATCTCTGTATAGATGATATGATGTACAACAGCTGTATACTACTATCTCTGTATGGATGATATGATGTATAACAGCTGTATACTACTATCTCTGTATAGATGATATGATGTATAACAGCTGTATACTACTATCTCTGTATAGATGATATGATGTATAACAGCTGTATACTACTATCCCTGTACGGATGTGATATCTGGTCTGGCTCAGGTTAAACTCTTTGTGAAACATGAATGCCACAGAACGTTCTTTTATTCTGCAGTTTGACAGTCAGTTATAACGGAAAATAACGTACATAATACCAACATGATACCAGCGTTTTAGGCAGTACCGGAGCCGATACCGATACTGGTATCGGTATCAGAACATCTCTATTTTAAACGCCAACATTTCTTTCTGCAGCTCAGAGCGACTTTTTGGAGTTGGAAAAAGTTATAACAACCCTACGTCAAGCACTTTTTTTTGACAGGTGACCAATGACAGGTGGAGTAGTCAGACCTGTCAGTTCAGTTCACGTTTATCGTCACATGCATTAAGGCTTTGACCAAACTTCCCTATTCGAATATGATTTGAATATTAAAAAAAGATATTGATATCCGACCGAATATTAGGCAGCACTTAATATTCGAACCGGTTATGGGCACTGCTTTTTGTAAATGTGTTTGCTTGTAAACGTTTTTAAGTCAGATTCTGAGGCTTTTTCACGCATTTCAAAATGTAACTCTCGTTCGGCCGTGGCTTGGTAGCGTTGCATCCCCCCCCCCCCCAGTCCACACGGTATTCCTCGTTAAGCCTTTACGTGCTCGAGCTTAAGGCGTCCTGCACACTGGCTGTGTGGCGTTTTCTATGTCTTTACACACCAGAAAGGTGTCTGACGTGGAGCTGCTGCTGCTGCTAGCCTTGTCTGGACACATGGATGTTTCCCATAAACATATTCTGATCTGATTACAGCAAAGACGTCAGCAGGATTGACGACAACATAGACTACAGAATATTTCCTTCTGTAAATGACATTTATATCAAAACCTCGAGACTTTCAAACATCAACATGTCATTTATTAAATGTATTTGTGTCAAAAATGACATATAAACATATTTTCATATTCTGTGTTGTCTGGAAACGCTCCCAACACGCTGGCGTGAAAAATAGGCGTCGGTCCTATTTCTAGCATGCACGCGTTTTCGGAGCGGCTCAAACTGCGTCTGAGACGTACGTGTCACGCAGGCAGTGTGCACGCTCTAACCTGTTACCATGGGAGCCCAAATAAAAACAGACACGCTGTGGAGGAAGGTCTGGACATGGGAGACTAGTTGCAGCCCTAACGGTCTTATGTTTTCTGTCTCATCTTTCTGTTTCTCTCTGAAGGCAGCAAAATAGAAACAGATCTCTCTCTCTCTCTCTGTGTCTGTCTCTCTCTCTGTGTCTGTCTCTCTCTCTGTGTCTGTCTCTCTCTCTGTGTCTCTCTCTCTCTCTGTGTCTGTCTCTCTCTCTGTCTGTGTCTGTCTCTCTCTCTGTGTCTGTGTCTGTCTCTGTGTCTGTGTCTGTCTCTGTGTCTGTGTCTGTCTCTCTCTGTGTCTGCTCTCTCTCTGTGTCTGTCTCTCTCTCTCTGTGTCTGTCTCTCTCTCTGTGTCTGTCTCTCTCTCTGTGTCTGTCTCTCTCTCTCTCTCTCTCTCTCTGTGTTTAGAAAGAGGCGAGTCATGCAGACACATCTGTCCGTTTTAGGAGCCCCTCATATTATTCAGCGTTCAACACACAACTGCAAAAAGTTAAGACCTATTCCACTTTTGGAGAAGAGCAACGTGACGCCACCCTGCGGTGGCCAATCACGTAAACGGAGATCAGACTCGTCTGTCCGTATCGCGGCGCGAGTGTCCCGTTAACGTTACAGTAAACGGGAAACTTCACTGCCTCGATCGCTGCAACTAAAAAGTAGGACTGCACAATACATCGTTTTTTTTGTTTTTTTTTTATCGTTATTGCAATAACTGGCGCAATATACACATCGCGAAAGGCTGCGACATGTCAGTTTAAAAAGATACTGTCACTTCTTTAGTGGAGCCTTTTACAGTCAATTCAATGTTCAATTTGTTCAATAAAATAATGTTGGAAATGATTTCCTTTCATTTGTTTAAATACAAGCAAAAATATTGAATATTTTTTTGAATAAAATCGAGAAAAACGGCCACAAAAGTATAGAAAAAGAACAAGAAAATGTTGAAATTTCGACCCAGAAAAACTCAAAGTTGCAGGTCGACGGGAAGACAACACGAGGCTTAAAAGTAGGGCTGCAACTATCGATTATTTTAGTACCGTATTTTCCGGACTATAAGTCCCTCCGGAGTATAAGTCGCATCAGTCAAAAAATGCGTCATGAAGAGGAAAAAAAACATAAGTCGCACTGGACTATAAGTCGCATTTATTTAGAAATGTATTTCACAAAATCCAAGACCAAGAACAGACATTTAATCTGGAAAGGAGAGTTATTAAACTCCCCAACAGCCCCCAGAACAAGGGGCTGAATACGGTAGGTGTCCTCTATGTTAACGTAACACATTAACAGTTATTAAACTCCCCAACAGCCCCCAGAACAAGGGGCTGAATACGGTAGGTGTCCTCTAGAGACAGAGTCAGGTGTCAGGTGGGAGAGATGAAGAAGACTGTAGAGATGTCAGGTGGGAGAGATGAGGAAGACTGTAGAGACGTCAGGTGGGAGAGATGATGAAGAAGACTGTAGATATGTCAGGTGGGAGAGAAGAGGAAGACTGTAGAGACGTCAGGTGGGAGAGATGATGAAGGCTGTAGATATGTCAGGTGGGAGAGATGAGGAAGACTGTAGAGACGTCAGGTGGGAGAGATGAAGACTGTAGAGATGTCAGGTGGGAGAGATGAAGACTGTAGAGATGTCAGGTGGGAGAGAAGGAAGACTGTAGAGATGTCAGGTGGGAGAGATGAGGAAGACTGTAGAGATGTCAGGTGGGAGAGATGAAGACTGTAGAGACGTCAGGTGGGAGAGATGAAGACTGTAGAGATGTACCCTAGTTAAACAGGAGATTGTTCTGGTCATTCTGATATTTATTTCTATAATGCTTCTGTTGTTTGCAGCAGTGTACAGCTCAGGTAACTCTGCTCAGACCTCCAGGGGGGCTGGCCGGGGTGACAGCGGGTCACAGAGCGCGCCTCTCGGCGGAGCCGTCTTCCTGTCTGACCGGCCTCCCGGGAAGCAGCAGACAGGACGGCTCATCTCGGCTTCCTGTCAGCGTCTTCGTGCTGCAGGGCGGACCGGCTCAGCCCGACTAACACACACCACAACACCACAGAGGTCTGTGCTGCGTCGTTCATAACGACAGTCTGCAGTCCTGGGTGTCCCGAGCCATTCATCAACACTTCGCTGGCATTAAACGGCTCATCAGGAGCTGGTTTCTTTGTGCGTGATGGGGCCGATGCATGTGCACAGCGCTGAAGGCCGTTTTATGCTTCTGCGTTAAGTCGACGCTGTGGGTACTTACAGTACGTAGGTACGTGGAGATACCATATCTTATCATTCCAATATCCAGCTTGCACTATTACTTTACATCCCACTCCATGTGTACTTGCCGGTCTTATTTGCATATTATGTTGATATGTGCCTATATGTATACTGTTGTCTCTATTGTACAGTATGTGTCTATATTACTATTTGTCCACTGAATGTTTACTACTAGGTCTACTTGTTGAATGTATACAGAGTTAACACCTACGACGTCTAATTCCTTGGGTATCCAAGTATACAAAATCTGATACCGACCCTACGCCACACACACACACACACACACACACACACACACACACACACCTGAAAGCAGCAGAACTGAGAAAACTTTAATATCTGATTATGTATCACAAGTTATATCGTTATCAAGATATTCAACTATTTGGTTGCATAACACATTATTTTCCCCGTGTCGTGCAGCCCTAGTTCACGCTTACTCGGCTGTGAACAGTTCATTCTGACTCTGACAGGAGTGTGAAAAAAAAAGAGACATGGTTCAGTGTCTTAGCTGGTTGCTCATCCATTCACAAAAAAAAAAACCAGGGATGCACTGAATCCAGGATTGGGTTTCTGATTGGGCTGAATATTGGGCTGAATATTGGGCTTTTTGACGGGGTTGGGTTTCTGCTGAACCCTACGCTGTCACTCCGCGCTACGCTGGTCGCCGTGATGACGGCGCCGTTGATTACAGGAAGGTGTTTACGTAGGTGGAGCTTCAATGCAGCAGGCTGAGAGGAAGTGGAAATGGAACTGGTGAGCAGAAAAAGGGTTGTTTGGCAGTACTTTCAGTCAAAAGAAGGCCATTCAAGTCCAGCTACATGTTCAATCTGCAATGCTGATTAGTCTGGTGGTGGCGAGGACCCTAAACAATACACAACATCACCGCTGTTACAACATCTGGTATGAAACATCTGGAAGAATACGAGCTGAGCATGAAGGAATCTACAGACAGCAGCCAGAATGCAGCAACTTCAGGTACGGCAAAGGAAGGACAGTCACTGTTTACTTCATTAATGTGTTGACTGTGTTCATGGACTGAGGACGGGACGAGGACTCAGCAGAACCTCAACCAGGGGGTTCAGGATTCAGCAGAACCTCAACCAGGGGGTTCAGGATTCAGCAGAACCCCAAAAATCTGGATTCAGTGCATCCGTTCACAAAAAACAGATGCAAGTCTTCCTCCGTTCCGCAGGCCATCACATTCTTAATGAATGATGGTGTTGTACGGTCACAAGGCTGAGTGCCTCTGTCCATGTTACGTGTAGTGATGTCCCGTAAACTGTGTTCATTGTTGTTCCATTTTCGGGTCTTATGTTGCCAAAAATGCAGTGCGATTTCTGCTGCAACCTCACTTCCCTACAGAGACAATAAACAATCTACTACTACTTAGGAAAACAATCTTCCAGTTCAAAGAGATCTTCGTTTGAATGACCTGATGTCAATCCATAAAACCCAGAGATCGATCGTTGAAGAGGCTGCGTCTAGGGCTGGGTACCCAGTTCAATAGTTTTTAGGGCAGCGACCAAACTGCCTCGACAGTATCGAAAGCTGCCGACCCGAAAAACTGAGCTTTTATGAAGACAAACGTGGAAACAGACGCGAGGAATCAGCAGAGCGAATGGGGAGACACTAAGCTAACGCTATGTCCGACGATACGTGCGTTAGCTTAACTTATAGACATATAGTTAGCCTAAAACCAACATTTGAATGTTTGACTTTGGTGACAAAATGCTTGCTGCACACGTAGCGTCGGAGATAACGTTAGCTTAGTGTCTCCCTCTCTGCTGATTCCTCACGTCCGTTTCCACTCTGTTTTTCAGGTCGGCCGCTTATTAAACTTACGGTCTGGGTTCTTTACGTTGTTGGTAGTGAATATCAGCACACAGCAGCTTTTAAGCCCCTGACACACCAAGCAGACGGCCGACCGTTGGCAGTAAAGGAACCTCCAAGGTTTGTCATAATGATATACACACACAGTGATATGTGTCATATGATATATGAGAAGAATGGACTGTAACTGAATTATGAATGGGCTCCACTTGGACAAGGGCGAAATAGCATCACGTGTGAAACAGTTTTCGTCGTCGTCATGATGTAACCTCGACCAGTCAGGTTTGTCTACACGGGGGTCACCTTAGAGAAACTCCGCGTGCGATCCAGTGTCGTCACTTCAAGCCTCGACAGTCCGAAAGCCAGCGGGACTGATCAGTGTCCCCGAGTTGGTCCAAAAAGTGCCTCAGAACACACCGAAGAGACGAGACGTAATACGTCTCCATAGCAGCAGGCGGCGCTCATCTGGATTGTCGCCCAAAAATGAAAACCGGCAGCTGATTGGACGAACGCGTCACGTGGGTCTGGCTGCTCCCGGACTTTTTTAACCGACCATGACGGCGTCTTCGTTCAGTATACGATCTCATGTTGTCCTAAAATAGTTCACCGTAACGTGTTTCTGGAAACATTTGGCCGTGCAGCTGCTGAATCTGTCTTCATTTCAGATCAACAAAGGTCAGTTTAAAAGATCTTCCTCAGATTTTGAGAGGCTCTAGTCACGCTCATCCCGCTCCCCGTCATTGAGTCTGACTGCCCGCCCTCCGACCCAGCACGTCAGGTCAGCCCAAATGAAGGCCGACGACTCCTCGGACGGACGACGGCACGGAAGACACCGAACAGACTCGAGTCAGCGACCTCGCCAGACTGTCAGACGGCCGATTATCGGCCTTTAGACGCGTTTCTGTCGTTGAAGACGGAATAAAGAGGAGGAACCCTTCACGCCATACAAGTCAAGTCTTCCAGAGTATGACGCGATGTGCTCTGTCTCTATCGCTCCAGACTTTGACCTAGTCTCCCTACCCACCCCTACTCCTTCCCTCAGGGTGTGGAGTACTTTTAAGTATCCATTTATTCTCAGGTACGATTATTGACTATGGATTGTGGTATGTTGTGTCTGAATGTGCCTGAAATAAAAGTTATTTTGATTTATCACAGAAACTAATGGGCTCTACATTACTGCTGTCATCAGTCTGAGACCATAGGCGCCCATTTATGTTTTCCTGCGTGGGCGCACAGCCTTAAAAAAAAAAAAGAAGATAGTAGTCAAGATTTTTTTAACATTTCAGAACCTTAGGAAATGGACAGCGGCCGATACAAACACACACGACTATTGACTCACTAATGAAGCCGTAAAGTAGACTGTCTTTCAACTCAGGACAGCTCCACCTCTCACAGATACAGACAGGATTGGAGATGTGAAGTTGAACCGACACGTAATCGCGATCAGCTTCGTGGGAAATTAAGAATCAATGCTGGGGATTGAAGGAGGGGGTCACTAAAAGAGGTGTTTTCATCCGAGAAACGCTGCGATTGGTGGATAGGATATGGAGCAGGGGACTGACAGCGACATAACCAATCACACTATAACAGACGCTCCACTTAGCACCATCTGCAACGTTTAATATGAAATGAATGGAGCCTACTGGCAGTCTGGCACATGTGGGTGCTCCGTATTTTCCCTATCGGCGCCTATGTCTGAGACTAGCCCCAGCCGGGCCCTCGTCGAAAAGAAGACACTTGCCCCCGGGCCTTGCAACTTTTCTGGGGGAACCCCTGCGGGAGTAAGTGTTTTTTTTTTTTTTTTAAATGTATGACTGAATGTAAGTGTCCATTAGAGTGATGGCCCGTGGGAAGAAACTGTTCCCGAGTCTGCTCACCATTATGAACGACTACCTTGAATCTAAAAAAAAGGTGCACAGCGCTGAAAGGAGACGCGACAAATCATTTAAGTAAGTACTGGATAAGCAGATTGAATCATATGGCTCAACAGAATAAGCTGTCACACACCTACAGAGTACACCTCCCACATGATGAGCCCAGGTCCTGTAGCCTGGGTGTCAACAGCTGCCTGTCCATGTGTTCAGTCACAGAAATAAGCCCGCATGTTGCTTCAGAGGTAAATTAGAGTCCTGGAAATTGGGGTTAAAATGCACACAATGTAGCATTAAAAAAAGATGGATTAAATAGCTTACTAAAGCACAGCCTTGACTGACTTACTGTAAAGTAAAATGTTCCAACTGAGAAGTATTTTTCTCTCCTAGTAACTAATGTAGGCCTTCAATCACTGGCTTATTTAAGCAATCACACAAAGAAAAATGTGTATTTACAAGCCTATTTCTTATATTATGAGAGCAACAAAAGCCTGACTTTAGCATTAATTGTGCGGCAGGATATTTGGTTTTAAAAAAAAAAGCTGGTAGCCCACTTTAAGGGATATTTATGTCATGTAGTTAGCATGCGTTTACGTTAGCCACGTTACTGATCTTTGGACGGTTGTTATGGTGTGTTTTGGGGACAATATATACAAAGCTTGCAATGCTTTAAAATGCTAGTAACCTTAACGGATGGCTAACTGGACACGACACTTACAGAAACAGAAAATTGTTGCAACCACAGCAGTCCCACGGAGCTAGCTAGCTAACCTTAGCTATCGTTAGCTGAATTAATAGCTGTGGCTAACTCGTTGGCCCTGGATCTCACTGCCCTACCGCCAAGCTAACATGCACACTAATAACGTCTTGTAGGGGCTATAGCTGAGTAATACCAGTTTTAGACGGACACAATAGCATTTACTTACGAGTACAACATCGAATAATGTGAAGGCATTAGGCTCAACTTGTGCGGCTAGTCCCGAGGCCCACCGTGGCCCGCTACCAAGCTAACTAGATCCATTATCGGACGCAATGCAGCTCAGCTATAATGGACAGATTTTTTAAGTGTTCTCAGTTTGCGATTAACCGACCATTTTACAAGAACTACACCCGCATTTACAGCTGACATTATAGATGACAAGTCAGACCTTCACCCTAACGTATAACATCGTACGTATCGTTTATGTATC